>NC_069509.1:121299079-121384079 GCF_027579735.1 Bombina bombina
TTCATTTAAACAACTTTCCAATACACTTCTATTATCTAAGTTGCTTCATTCTCTTGGTATCCTTTGTTCAAGAAACAGCAATGCACAAGGGTGAGCCAATAACATAAGGCATATATGTGCAGCCACCAATCAGCAGCTCTGAGCCTACCTAGGTATGCTTTTCAACAAACAATACCAAGAGTGTGAAACACATACCAGATAAGTAAATTGGAAAGTTGTTTAAAATTGCATGCTCTATATAATTCATGAAAGAGATTTTTTTGGGGGGTCTCATGTCCCTTTAAGAATCATATTGTTAAACTATGTACTTGAAGTTACAACCATATTGTTTACCATCACTTTAAGTTACAAATTTAAAAAAGCAGATTTTTTTTTTTGTATGTCAGTCAAAACACATTATTTATTTTTTTTTTTATTATTTTTTTTTTTCTTTCATAATGCAGATCACATGCTCTGACTAATGAAGTTCACGTCCCTTTAAGTTAGTCTTAAACTTTACCCTATGTAATTTTTTTTTTTTTTTTAATCAGAGGATTCTTACTTGCTTGGTGTTGCACTATTTTCGTTACTGTTTGCTGATTATTAAAAAAAAATATACATTATTTCTCTTTCTGAACACTGAATTTTCTATATGCAGCCATGTTTTGCCCATATACTTAAACACTGCTTTTTTTTTTTTTTTTTTTTTTTTTTTTTTTACTTTTCTTTTAGACATGTGTTAAAAATACTGGGTAGGTCACTCAGACCTGTTTTTAGTTGTGAATAGGTGTGTCTCAAGCAAGGGGAAAAAAAGCTTTTGCAGCAAAGAACAACTTCTGCCATCGGCCTGTTTTGTTTTGGCTGCATATGTCATTGGCTAAAAGAATCAAGGATGTTTTTAAAAAAAAAAAAAAAAAAAAACATTTTACCTTTTATTCTTATGTTTATAGCTTTGTGAAGGCAGCAGCTGTTATTTGTTGTCACAAAACAACTCTGCAAATTGATCTATTTTATCCTGGGTTCTTTTTTTTAAGGAACAGTAACTTTTACTTACAGATAATATTTGTTTAATTTCTTGGAACGCTAACTCATTGTCTGCAAAACAGCGCTGCAACACAGCCAACAGCTTAAAAGTTAAAGGGACACTGAACCCAAATTTTCCTTTCTTGATTCAGATAGAACATGCAATTTTAATTTCTAATTTACTCCTATTATCAATTTTTCTTCGTTCTCTTGCTATCTTTATTTGAAAAGAAGGCGTCTAAGCTTTTTTTTGGTTCAGATCTCTGGAAAGCACTTTTTTATTGGTGGATGAATTTATCCACCAATCAGCAAGGACAACTCAGGTTGTTCACTAAAAATGGGCCGGCATCTAAACTTACATTCTTGCATTTCAAATATAGATACCAAGAGAATGAAGAAAATTTGATAGTAGGAGTAAATTAGAAAGTTGCTTAAAATTTCATGCTCTATCTGAATCACGAAAGAAAAAATTTGGGTTCAGTGTCCCCTTAACTTGCACTATTTAAAGGACCACTCAATGCAGTACAATTACATAATTAACTGCATTATAAAAAGACTACTCAGAATTTTAAATAAGCAGATTTTTTTTCTCCCATTTCCTGCCCCCTGTATCATGTGTAGGACATCAACCAATCACAGACTAGTATACGTATACCCTGTGTTGTTGTGCACATTCTCAGTAGGATCTTGTTCCACAGAAAGTGTGTAAAATCTGATAATGAAAGTAAATTAGAAAGTTGTTTAAAACTGCAAGCTCCATCTGAATCGTGAAAGAAACATTTGGGATTTCATAGCCATTTATGTTTCAGACAGAAGATGTTGTGTCTTGGGGAGCTGTCTGTGGTTAGGGACTTGGGTTTTACTGTATAAGAACTTGATTCACCATTGATAAAGTAATATTACTTAGGAGGAAAGTTTTCTCTTCTCTTTTTTTTTTTTTTTTTTTTTTTTGTTCATAAAAAGAATGCCAGAACAAAATGCTGGAAAAATGATTTTTGATTTGAAGTTGGAGATATATTTTAGTTTAGGTGTAATTTGGAATTGTTCTTCTCTCAGAAGTGTTAAAGGGATAGGATCCCCCCCCCAAAAAAAAAATAATAATAATAATAATCTTTAACTTGTTTAAAACTTCTATATATAATAAATATATTTGTAATTGGTACCTCCTAAAGTTTTCTTTTCATTTTAATGATAAATTTAATACTGGGCCAAACCCATTTTATATTCATTAGATGAGCCCTATTACGATGTTCTACCTAGGTAGAAACGTCCATGGCGGCCTGAGTGCGCAATTAGTTTTTTTTATTGAAAACGCAAGCACAGAGTCTTCCCCCCTTTCTCCACTAACCAGCGTTGTGTCATTCTCCAAGCGGCATGCTGGGTAGTTGATTTGCTTATCCATTTAAAAAAAAAAAAAATAGTGTTGGCTTTGTGTTTCCGTCCAAAGTGCGCATATGAAGGGGAACCTACATCACAGGCATATTAAAATGAATGGGCGCAGCCTTTCTCCATTGCATGGGGGCGGTAGCGCATTATCAAACTTTTCCTCATTTTATGGATAAGGATAATTTAAACATTTTATATTAAAGGTATGTAGAAGCTTCGGTTGTAAACAAAAATAGTTTTATTTCATTACTTATTGAATATTAATTTAAAGTGAGTAAATTTTGATGCTAAAGTGCCCGTTTTTTAAAAAATTCGATTAAAAACAGGGGCACTTTAATTCATAAAAATTTACATTTCACTCGTGTTGTGAAAAAATACTTACCTTTTAATATTGACAGCCGCTCCAGCTTCCTCCGCCCGTCGCAAAGCCTCTTCCTGGATCTAAAATGAGGAATCCGGCTTCCTCCAATCACGGCATTGAATCAAACACTGATTCCCCAGGGGGGGAAGCCATGATTGGAGGATGACTGATCCATCATTTCTGATGTCAGGGGGAAGTTGGAGCGGCTGTCAAGATTAAAAGGTAAGTATTTTTTCACAACGAGTGAAATGTAAGTTTTGATGAATTAAAGTGCCCCTGTTTTTTAATCGAATTTTTAAAAAACGGGCACTTTAACATCAAAATTTACATTCACTTTAAGCATAAATGCTGAACAATTTCTAACCCTTTAATGACGAATAAACATATGACCCATTTATCCTAAATATTGCTAGATAATACAGAATTGGGACCTCACTGCAGGTCTTTTATTGTAGCGATTTACTGTAGGAGGATGCATCTTCACTACCCCCAACAGAAAAAATAAATTCTGCTGCAGTGGCCTTAGTAGCTTAGTGTTAGCAACACCCTCCCATCCTTAACCTAAACAGTTTTGTCCCTTTTAAAGGGACAGTAAACACCTTGTAATGACAAGCTATTTATGTTGTGTTGCTATAGAATAACATATCAGCCAAATCCTAAATTCAAGTCCTGATTCAAATAGAAATTGTGAGTTTAAACAACTTTTCTCTTATATAGGTGGTATCCTATGTTGAAAGTGCAGCAATGCACTACTAGGAACTAGCTGAACACATCAGTAAACCAATGCCATGCGGCATGTATTTGCAGCCACCAATCAGCAGCTAACTCTCAGCTCCTGAGCCTACCTAAGTATTATTTTTTAACAAAGGATACCAAGCAATGAAGCAAATTTAGATAATAGAAGTATATTGGAAAGCCGTTTAAAATTGTATGCTATATCTGAATCATGAAATAAAATTTGTTGGTTTCATGTCCCTTTTTTTTTTTTTTTTTTTTTTACTTTTATTTATTGTCAGAAGAGAAACAAATGATAACTCCAGTCAAGATGTATTTCATGACAGAACAATATTCTAATAATCCTAATCTTTAACAATGATATTAGTCATACAAAGCATACTAGAAAGCCCCATTAGATTGTGCAACGGTTCCATATGAAGACAGATGCCTGGAGCTCAGGAACTCCAGCTCTTGTCTGTAACTTAACAGGCGACACTGCCGAAGCTTCCTGCAGCTCCAACGTGTGTGTATATGTATGTGTGTGTGTGTTGTATGTGTGTGTGTGTGTGTGTGTGTATATATATATATATATATATATATATATATATATATATATATATATATATATATATATATATATATATATATATATATATATATATATATATATATATATATATATATATATATGGGACAGAAAGCGAAAAAAGTGGTAGAAGGCGCTAGACTGAGGGGGTGGAAAAGAGATATAGGGGAGAATCTAATCTCAATCTAGTAGGTAGAATCCCCCGGGAGCAAAAAACCAACCATATAGCAGCTATCCCTTGGTGAGCAGAGCAATTGTGCTGGCCGAGAAGAACAGGGAATCCCCGGCTGGCACAGTGCTTATCCCCCTATGTAAATATGTATCTGAAGAGGCTATGATAAGGGATATGATAGCGCTGGTTGTTAGGAAACAATGTAAAACACAATTAATATGTGTGACTAAATGCCAATTATAATACAGAATACACAACAAATCAAACACAATGTTAAAAAAACACTATAAAATAGAGTGGAGAGTTGAATACAAAATGTCCCAAATACTGGAGAACTTATATGTTGTATATATACAGTGGTAGAATTCGAGACTTGGGATGTGGGTGAAATGCACACTTACAGAAATGAACCTCAATCGTATGAGGTAAGGAAACAGCACATCAGGGAGTCACTCTTAGTAGGCTTGGCCCCTTAGGGTATAGGGGAAACTTCCAAACAATAGGCTTGTCTTTTTCCCTTCTGGTTGGTAAAAACAGTCCGTTCATATAAGGTGAAGTCTTCACCTTATATGAACGGACTGTTTTTACCAACCAGAATCTCTGGTGCAATATACTTTACAGATAAGCGTTTTTAACCTATCCACTGATCTCAGTATTTTGTGGATACTTGCTGCTACATTTGCGGTTTCTTTGGCTACCTGTGGCCATTTCACTAGCTGTGGTCATTCCACTGCAGTTATTAGTACACAGTGCATATATTGGACTGCATTTGCTGTATATCGCTGTACAAATACCTCATACTTGTGAGGATTTTTGATGTAAGCAGGCATTTTTAGGAGTGTACATATGTGAATAAAATGTTTGATTTTTAAACGATATCACACTATTTTGGTATTTCTTTCTCTTATATATTGTTTACACTACCATCCTGAGAGGACCCATACCAAAAGAGGCCGAGGAAAAAGGCTCCAACTCCCTGAAGTTTCACATACACCCGGGAAAGCAGAAGGGAAAAAGACAAGCCTATTGTTTGGAAGTTTCCCCTATACCCTAAGGGGCCAAGCCTACTAAGAGTGACTCCCTGATGTGCTGTTTCCTTACCTCATACGATTGAGGTTCATTTCTGTAAGTGTGCATTTCACCCACATCCCAAGTCTCGAATTCTACCACTGTATATATACAACATATAAGTTCTCCAGTATTTGGGACATTTTGTATTCAACTCTCCACTCTATTTTATAGTGTTTTTTTAACATTGTGTTTGATTTGCTGTGTATTCTGTATTATAATTGGCATTTAGTCACACATATTAATTGTGTTTTACATTGTTTCCTAACAACCAGCGCTATCATATCCCTTATCAATATATATAGTGTAAACAGGAAACATCACTCTCTGGGCTTAAATGCAAATCATTTTTTTGGTAACGTTTCGGGGAATGCTCCCCTTCATCAGACCAAAAATACACAAGTGAACCAAACATTTATACACACACACATAAGCCCCTTCCCCAGTGCAAAAAAACGCCAAACATTGTTGCCAAGGCAACCAGATTGCAACACATATCCCCATAAACAATTAATTACAATATAGTTTAAACATCAATGAATAAATCCTTATGTACAAATGAAAACACATAACCCCTTAATGCCATATTAGAATGTGCCCTACCATGATCGGATCTAACCCCTGGACAGATAAGATGTTAATCTCGCATATGCACATAACAAATGAAAAAATACTTCAATTATATTGTAACCGAGGGCAAAACCGGATCTAAAGCCTGTATATGCAAATAAATACACAGTAGCATAACCTTCATACGCTCAGTACAATTATGCAGTCACGTATATTTTTTAAAACCACCCTGAAATCCGTACCTGTGCTGGTCATACGTAAATTTTTGATCTGCAGTGAAACTGGAGCTCTATAAGGGAGAACGTGGTTATAGCCAGACAACAATACGAGGTAGACATGTGTTTTGTTTTTGGGTGTAGTTATCCATGCGATGAGCGTGGCTGCACCTGATCGTCTCAGAACAGGGGAGGGCTGTACATTTTTAGCCATTTTGGTCCTCTTTGGGCCGAAATTGGAATTGCACATTTTCGGCGGCCCAAATTTTGGTGCATCGCTAAGTATTATTCTTTATTTAGTTCTGTGTAACAGAATCAGATTTAACCGTTTTTGTTTTGTTACCAATTATTAAAATAAAGTATAGTCCTAGAAAACTATTATTATATGCAAAACAGTAAGTCAAGTAATGAACTCAAACAGCAGCTCTAGGCTGGCATCAAATTTAAAATATGCTACACAATAATTTTGCCGAAAATAAAAGGCAAGAAAACCGAAATAACAAAAAATGCTATTTTCAGCCGAAACTTTCTGCGGCCGAAATTTCGGTGCATCCCTAGTAATCAGTGTGTTAAGCGCATGCGTATCTTACTTTGTAGTCCCTCCCCCGGTCCCTCCAGTGGGCTAACATGATACGTTGAAAATGACAAGCCCCTATACAAATCGGGAAGTCCAATGCGTATGAGCGTGTGCTGCCCTAGTGTATGAGGGAATATAGTATAGATACCTAGACCTATGAGGCTTGTAATAGACTAAGACCTACTCAAATGGAGATGCCAGTGATTAATGTTATACGGTAGACAGGAGTCAAACAAGCCCCGACACACTATATAGAGCTGGACCGTAGGGTAACATATAAAATATAGACAGGGGCCAGGTACAAAAGGAGTAATAATTCAAATACAGCATATTATATGGATAGGCCACTCAGGGATGCATATATAGATCCTCCTGTCCCTACGGTCATAAATACTTAGAAGGCATTGAACCTCGAATAATCTCTGTTTGATGTCTGGACAAAATGTCCCAGAGCATTCCAATGTGGGGTTCGCAGAAGCTGAATCGGTAATATATTACATGTAATGACATGTAGGCGGTCAGTAAGGGCTATGTATTATGCGCAAAAGCGGGTGTCCAATGGGTAAAAACAAACCATGCTAATAGAGGCTCATAGGATTGGTGGACAAGGGCAACCACCTATAAAGATCTGCTGATAAAAAGAAATAAACAAAATGTATTTAAACCTGAATGCATATGAGTATAGAACCCAAGTGTTTTCATTTGTACATAAGGATTTATTCATTGATGTTTAAACTATATTGTAATTAATTGTTTATGTGGATATGTGTTGCAATCTGGTTGCCTTGGCAACAATGTTTGGCGGTTTTTTGCACTGGGGGAGGGGCTTATGTGTGTATAAATGTTTGGTTCACTTTTGTATTTTTGGTCTGATGAAGGGGAGCATTCCCCGAAACGTTACCAAATAAATTGATTATTTGCATTTAAGCCCAGAGAGTGCTGCTTACTATTAATCGCCGCGGTTTAAAAACCGCAAGAGTAAGCGATTTTCTGGAAAAAAAACATTCTTTAATCTTAATGAAAACGGAGGCAGAGAGGGAGGATGAGAGGCGGACCAGGGTGCCGCCGTGGGCGGACCTGAGAATGCCCGCGAAACGGCCATTTTTGCAGAGAATTCTGAGTGTGTGGCAGCAACTGGCTTTCATCCTGCAGTCAGCTGGTATTGTGTGCGTGGTACATAAAATTCAAGATGAGTTCTGAAGAGCTGTCCGTGTCCAACAATAACGACGACGACGATGATGATGATGAAAATGATGTTGCTACAGAATTGTTGGTGCCAAAGAAAAATTCAACATCAGTTGTTTGTGAATATTTTGGATTCAGAAAAGAGGATGTGAAACAGAACCAAGTAATCTGCAAAACTTGTGGAACGAGTGTTGCAGCAAAACGAAGTAACACATCAAACCTGTTCCAGCACCTTAAACAGCGGCATAAGGAAATCTTTGAACGATGTATGTAAAAAAAAAAAAAACCCTGATAGAGAAAAGACAACACAAACAAGCTGTGAATCTAAAGTTGAGCAGCAGCAATCAATCATAAAGGCATTTGCAAACGCAGCACCATATGGGAAGACCTCAAAAAGGCATAGAGAAATAACCAATGCATTGCATATTATATAGACATGGTACCTGCATACACTGTTAGTAAAGAAGGCTTCAGAAGAATGATACACTCGACAAGAGATACCAAATGCCATCTCGCAATTACTTCTCAGTAGTTTCAATGCCAGAAAGGTATGCAAAATGCAAAGCTATAGTTGAATCTGAGCTAAATGACTGTCCAATAAAACATGACAATGTTGTGTGAACTTGTGTGTCATAAGACATAACTGGCTAGTGGCTACTATTTAATCACATCACAGGCAGCAAATTTTATTGTAACTATTTTTTGTTTTGTATTTTTATGCTCAAATAGTGTATTGGACATTGATAAACATGTACATTAAGTAGTGTTAAATAAATTAATAAATTGTTTAATGCTAAATGAAGGTGTTATAGTCATTTTTAATAATATCGCAATTAAATCGCAAGCACGTTTTTTTTTTTTCTCCAAAAAATTGCGATTTTTTTTTTTGGGTCATATTGCCCGTGTATATATATATATATATATATATATATATATATATATATATATATATATATATATATATATATATATATATATATAGGGTAAAGGGGTTAAAACCTAGTTTCTCAACCTGTGGTACGTTTACCCCTGGGTGTACTTGGGGCATTGGCAAGGGGTATTCCAGGGACTGGCCTTCATTTTTTTTTTTTTTTTCCTGACGTATCTATTGTAGACATTTTAATGAAAGTTGTGTTTCTCATTTCTACCCTCAAACTCTCCTAACAGGGCAGAGTGTGAGTATTTCTCTTCCTAGGTTGGCCCACTGTTCAATCACTGATTCACCTTAAATTGGTAAAACCTTTAGATTCTGGCTTTTTAGCGACCTATGAGGGCTGTAGTTGTCCTTCACTGATATGATCACAGAAAGTGTATTACTGTGACCAAGTGTCACACAAACAAATGGTAGATAAATGCCACTGTGAAATAGGTAAAGTGCGTCTTATTGAAGTGTGCTGCAGTAAAATGAGACCCAAAAACTGTTTATGAAATGGTTATAAATAATAGAAAGATAGTACCATAAATATTACTTCCATCATCATGAAGAAAATAGTTTATTTTCCTCTTTTTAATATAAGAAGCACATTAATTGCATATAATTATTAATATCCATGGACTATATACAGGTAGCCCTCAGTTTACGCCGGGGTTAGGTTCCAGAAGGAATGGTTGTAAATCGAAACCGTTGTAAATTGAAACCCAGTTTATAATGTAAGTCAATAGGAAGTGAGGGAGATAGGTTCCAGGCCCCTCTCAAAATTGTCATAATTAACCTCTAATACATTATTTTTAAAGCTTTGAAATGAAGACTTTAAATGCTAAAGAGCATTATAAGCCTAATAAAATAATCACAGAATATATAATTAAACTAAGTTAAATGAACAAAATAATTTGCTAAACAGCATTATAAACCTAATAAAATAATCACACAACACAGACTTCACTTGCATTTTTCTGCAAACAGTTCTTTCTATGCATTCCAATCTGGACTGATTTATAGACAGGAAGGTCTTGTTCCTTTGAAATCTGATCGATAGCTCAGGTCTGGTTAAACTGATTAATTTCAGCTTGCTTGGCTTTGCTGCAACACAAGCAGACAGCTCCACCTACTGGCTATTGTAATAAATGCACTGCTTCTCAATGCTTTTCAATAGCAGTCACATGACTGGAAAAAAAGGTTGTTATTCTGAACCGGTGTAAATTGAACCGTTGTAAAACGAGGGCCACTTGTATCTGTTTTTTATGTGTTTATTATTCACTGTTGTGATGTTGGCAAATTTTAAATTCCTATATATTTACTTCATTAATTTATCGGATACAAGCTTGTGAAATCACGTGATGCACATGATTTCCCTGTTTGCTCATGTAAAAGTCCAATAATATTTAAATTACAGTTGGGGTACATAGAAAACAAATCAATGTCTACAGGGGTAATTGTTACAAGAAGGTTGAGAAACACTGGGTTAAAGGACCAAATTTGTATCAAATTCATGATAAAAGGACAATGCAATAGCCCTTAGTCTGAACTTCAAATGAGTAGTAGATTTTTTTTTCTGACAAACTTTAAAGTTATGTCTCTTTCCTCCTCCTGTATCATGTGACAGCCATCAGCCAATCACAAAGGCATATACGTATATTCTGTGAATTCTTGCAAATGCTCAGTAGGAGCTGGTGACTCAAAAAGTGTAAATATAAAAACACTACACATTTTGTTAATGGACGTAAATAAGAAAGTTGTGAAAAATTGCATACTCTCTCAATCATGGGAAAATTTTAAGTAAAAATAAACACCCTCATTGCATAAGTCTGCACACCAGACTACATAATGGGGCTTTAGCTGTGTTCACCATTTACGAATCACATTCTAAATGATACCTTAGGTAATTGGCATACTCCTACCATCAATGTAAGTGATTCTGGTTAAACCCAGATTACAGTGCTGTTGCTGTTGGATTTCCGTGATTCTTTTGGGCTGCATCCTACTGGGAGAACTATGGTCCGCAAAGAAATTGTGAGAGTTAATTGTTTAAAATGATCAGGAGGGGATATAAACAAATATCAAAGGCTCTGGATTTTCTATGGAGCACTCTCAAAACCATCTTCAATAAGTGGGAAATAATGTGGCACCGCAGAGACCTTTAAAAAGATCAGGACGACTCTCCAAAGCGGATGAGAGGACGAGGAGAAAACTAATCAGTGAGGCTACCAAGAGGCCAACAGAAACACTGAAGGAACTACAATAATTCCTGGTCGGTACAATGTGACCACCATCTCTTGTATCCTGCACATGTCTGGGCTATGGGGAATAAATGCAAAATGTGGTTCCACAAAGTATTAGTTGTGTGGGGTGTGCAGACTTATGCAATCAAGGTGGTGTTTATTTTTATTTAAAATGTTCCTAATAATGAATTATTTTGTTTTTTTCCCTCTGGGTTTATGTTTGTTGGAAGATCACGTTACAGATGGAAAAAGTCTGACATTTACTTTGTTTATTTCTGTCTTTACATTAAAAAACCTGCAATTTCATAATGGTATGTAGACTTTTCATATTGACTGTATTACAGACAAACACAAATAGTGACCATATCTAAAACATAGAAACAATATCAATTGCTCTCTCAGGTGTATAAATCCTGCCCTTTTCATTGTTCAGCTAGTTACTGGACGTTCTGTGAATACCATTGTGTATGCTTGGTAGCTTAAAAATAAAGATATTAAAATTGTGCCCAGACTTCTTAAATACGCACATTCGTAGGCATCATCTCGCAGTATATATGTATATGTCACATGCTACAGGGGGGCAAGGATATGAAAATAAACTGAAGTTGTCAGAAAAAAAAATCTAGTATTCTTCTTAAAGTGATAGTAAATCCTAGCGTTTCTGAAACGCTAGGATTTACCAGTGCAACAAAATAAAGGGGACTTTCAGTCATAAAGTTTAAAATATTTCATGCTGAAATTTACTTTATTTGTCTGCAGTGTTTGCCGTGCTGAGCAGAACACTTTTTCAATGAGGTGACGTTTACACCTTTTAGCCAATAGCCGTGCGGGCCAGCTGGCATTATGCCGGATAGCTACCACGCTATTGGCTAAAATCACCTCCGTGATAAAATAGCGTTCTGCCGCCGGTATTTTATACTTCCTGACTGAAAGTCCCCTTTTTTTGTTGCATTGGTAAATCCTAGTGTTCAAATTTGCATCATTATCTTGTTATCCTTTGCTGAAGGAACAGCATCACACTACAGGCAGCTGGCTGAACACATCTAGTTAGCCAATCACAAGAGACAAATGTGTGCAGGATACGTGCATTTTCTTCTGAATCCACCAAGTTTAAACTTGACTTTCTTATCCTTTACATTCAATTAAATTCTATGCTTATAAAATGTATTTAGTGTTTAATGTTGCTTTAATTTAGAATGCATTTTCGACCCAGAACACTTGCATACTTGAGTGCCTCTCTTGCACGCCCATGCATAAGTTACAGTTGGAGAGAATAAATATTGTTCCTTTGGAGACGGAGTAGGGCACAGTCTCTCTTCTTGATTCTGATTTTTTGTTTTTCTTTGTCTCCCTCAAACTCAGTTTTATTTTCTACTGAGAAGAAATTGTTGTGATCTTAGTTACTGTTTGGCTCATGTTAAAGAATTAAACTTGCAGGATTCAGATAGAGCGTGTCATTTTAAGACACTTTTAAATTCACTTCTATTTTCAAATTCGCTTTGTATCCCTTGTTGAAAAAGAATACGCACATATCTTACACTAGTGGGAGCTAGCTGCTGATTAGTGCCTGCACACATTTGTCGCTTGTGATTGGCTAACTAGATGTACTCCTCTAGCTGCTAATAGTCCAATGCTGTTCCTTCAACAAAGGATAACCAGAGAATAAAGAAAATTTGATAATAAAATTCCACTGGTTTAAAATGCTATGTTCTATCCAAATAATGAGAGCATATTTTGGAGGTTTCTGTCCTTTTTAAATAAGAGTAACTCATGCAGCAAGTTTCTCTCTGCAGACTGCTGCTGTAGTTGGTGGTGCTGAATCTTATTTATAACTTGTTGGATAATATTTGTGAAAAATCATGAGCACCTATGATATGTTTTGCATGTATTCAAAACACTTTCCCATGATTCTGAGGTCGTTAATTTTATGTGTAAATGTGCCTGTGCTCAAATAACTATTTGCCTAAAAGCCAACCTTTGTTTTCTGTAAGACTGAGAGCTAAACTCTGCAGTTCACATTGAAACTGACTACATTTGAAATCTAAGTTAGAGCATATAGATATAGATTTAATAGTGTATTTTTAACTGTTCAGTCCACTCTGGGAATTATATCTTTAAGGATTTTATGATTTTAAAGAAAAAAAGGATGTTTATGTAAAATGATGGCAAATCATAACTTTTTTTTGAAACACTAGGATTTACCAGTGCAAGAAATAAAGGGGACTTTCAGTCATAAAATATAAAATACTTCATGCTGAAAGTTCATTTATTTGTCTTCAGTGTATGCCGCGCTGAGCGCCATAGGCGACCCACGGCAGAACACTATTTTTCAGTGAAGTGATCTTGGCCAA
This sequence comes from Bombina bombina, assembly GCF_027579735.1. Classification (NCBI taxonomy): domain Eukaryota; kingdom Metazoa; phylum Chordata; class Amphibia; order Anura; family Bombinatoridae; genus Bombina; species Bombina bombina. Next base: position 121,312,429 of record NC_069509.1, read on the forward strand.
TAGTGTGCTAGCTATCTGACATAATGCCAGCTGGTCCGCACAGCAATTGGCTAAGAGGTGCAAATAGCAGAATTTATGCTTACCTGATAAATTACTTTCTCTTGCGGTGTATCCAGTCCACGGCCTGCCCTGGCAATTAAGTCAGGTTAATTAAATTTTTAAACTACAGTCACCACTGCACCCTATGGTTTCTCCTTTTCTCCTGACCTTCGGTCGAATGACTGGGGGGTGGAGCTAGGGGGGGAGCTATATGGACAGCTTTGCTGTGTGCTCTCTTTGCCACTTCCTGTAGGGAATGAGAATATCCCACAAGTAAGGATGAATCCATGGACTGGATACACCGCAAGAGAAAGTAATTTATCAGGTAAGCATAAATTCTGTTTTTATTTGTTGCACTGGTAAATCCTAGCGTTTCACAAATGCTATTATTTACTATCACTTTAAGAAAGCAGCAGCAACTGAATCATTTCACTTATGGGTTGGATGTTTACCAGTAAATAGCAGGATCTTATGCCATTGTTTTTTGAGATTGTAATGCAATTTCATCACAGGTGATTTGGCATTACAATTGCTAAACGTGTATGTACCTTATCCTGGCCTGACGTAAGTGCAATCATCTGGAGGGCACAGGGGTAAGGATGGGCACACCGCCCAGCTTAATTTACTGACTAACTGGCTAAAATTTAAGCCAATGTTAAAAGGAAAGGAAAGTCAAAATTAAACCTAATTGGATTGGAAAGAGCATGGATTTTTAGTATACTTTCCACTTTACTGCTATCATTAATTTAGCTTTGATCTCTTGTTATCCTTTGATAAAGAGTAATTATAGGTAAGCTCTGGAGCATGTCTTTATCCATCTGGCAGTCATATTTGCAACAATGTTTATAGCCGTGTTATACATAGTTGCAAATACTGCTGCCATAGAATGCTAAAGACGGGTGCACGCTCCTGTCAGCCTATCTAGCTTTACTCTTCAACAAAGGATACCAAGTGACCAAAGCAATTCTGATAACATAAGGAAACTAGACATTTTTTTTTAAATTACACAGTCTCTGAATCTTGAACATTTTAATTGTTACTTTACTGTCCCATTAAGCTAAAATGAGCTATTATTATTTCTTAATGTTTGTTGTGCACATTATCATTAAATCAATTTGTTTTAAATTATGCAATGAATTTGTGCTTTGGATATCTTAATTAACATTTATAAATAAAAGAAAATGTTATAATAGTGCAAAGTCTGCCCCCACCTGGCTACTTTATAATGCCACCCGGGTGGCAACATTTTCTGTGGAGAACACAGATTATTTAAAATGATGTGCAACTCATTCGTACATAAAGCAACTATCTCCTACTGTTAGGACTTACTTAAAGGGACATTGATCACTAAAAAAATCATTGATAGGATGATGTATTCAGAGCAAAGATTAGCATGAGAATCAAATAGACATGTATTTTTTTAAATGCTATTGTTTTAAATGTTTTAAAAAATGAATGTGACATTTTAAAGTCCACAAAGCAGTGGGTGTTTCCATATTGTAACTTAGGTTTCTTTTTCTGCTGTGGCCACTTAAGAACAGTTTTTTAAATGACTTACTAGAGTGTGCAACCAATGACAGTGTGGATTACAGCTGTGTCGGCACTTCCACTTTTTTTTATTTTTTATTTAAAAACAATTTTTTATTGAAGTTTCAAAACAACAAAAACAGATACAACATACATAGTTCGCCTATCAGCGGTAAATATTATAGAGCACTACATACAATATTGTGACATGATGAACAGCTTGGAAAGGAGAACTAAGAGAACAACTTCGCCTCACCTGTTTGTACTGAAGCTATAGAGAGGCAGGGCTTACCTACCTGAATATCAAACAGCATGTTTTGGGTTTAGTATAATTGTATCAAGATAGGAGTAGCTGTGTGAGGCGAGCTTATATAAATGGCATCGTAAACTATGCTCTGGTATTGTGAAGACGACGCTATGGAAAATGAAACTTCCTTTTTTATAATGTTAACTAAAGGAGGGTCCTCACAACTATGTTGAGAGCATGCTATATACTATTCTAGTGTATGAATATTTAGGAGTGGGGAGCTAGCATTTGTGGCGGTCATACTTTGTTCATAGGGGATAGAAAAGAGAGAGAGGAAAAACAGCGGGCCAGAGCCGCTCATAATATAGAGAAAAGCAGGGAGATAGAGATGGTATCCTCTACAAGAGAGCAGTAGAGTAACCAGATGGGAGGGTAGATAGCGTGGGTGGAGAAGTAATTATTTCTATTGGAGGGTGTCTAGGGTCAAGGGCAAGAGCCGTACATTGTAGAAAACCAAAACTATATACTCCAGTATCCAGTCGGAGCATTCGATCAGGGCCGAAACTAGTATGTCTCCTGACGTATGCACTCAAGTGTAAGCGTAGAGCAGAGTATGCGAGCATTGATACAACAAATTTTAACCTGCTTGGCTGCAATAGTGGGAATTGTATACATTGATAAAGTCACCTAGTACTAGGAACCATAGTGGAGTAACCTCTTATAAAATAAAACATATGAAAAATAGGCTTCCAAGTATCAGCATTCCCATGGATAATTCTCTTATGGCATGAGTAGGTGTACGCACAGCCCAGCATATATAACATAAACAAGTACACATTATATGCCCTGAGATGGGTAGAATATGGAGAGCAGTGTATGGTTAATGGGGGCATACCCTCATATACCACCATGTCTACGGTCATAGGTCAAAAGGGCAGACTGAGAGGTATGTTAAATGCGGCTAGAAATTATTCTACATTTCCTTATGCCCCTATCAAACTGTAAAACCATATGGAGAGGGAGGACATGCAAAAATAAAGAGATAAAGAAAAGTAATTAGCAGTTAACAATTTGGCCCATAGTCAGCAGGCTATACATGCTGACCAGACCCTTCATCCTATACCAGATCTTGGGCTTAGGAAGCAATATAATAGGGATTCCTCTATATCTCCAAAATACCCTGTCAGGGAGGTGAGAGAGTTCCAAATACAGCAGTCTAAAGGGCTGCATTCCTTTTCAAGCAAAGTCAAAACCTTTATAGGAATGTTCATCGATTCCTGTCTGGGGGGCTCCTCTAGTAAAGCACTGTATATCTCACACTTAGCTGCTCCCACAAGTGACTTCAGCTTAAGGTGGTAGTTAGGACGTGCACCACTGGTCAAAATCTCAATGTGTGGTGGTATACTTGCAATCTGTGAGGCATGTTGTGGGGTGCTAAAATCTCTTGCTCTCACGTGGTGCCTTCTAACTGGTTCTAGGAGGGCCGCAGCGCGCCTCTGTTGCGGGATCTCCCTGGAAGCTTGAGGCAGATGTGCAGCCAGATCTCTGAGGGCTTGAAAGCTTTGCCGGAGGGCAATGTAATGGGCCACCGATCGTTGCGGTGTCCTGTCCTCTTCTGTTACCCCAAGCGCCATATCTCCAGCGGGAGTAAAGGGAGAATGTGGAGACAGCGTCTGGGCGGCGTGACAGTATACTGGGGCTATCGCCTATTGCTGCTCTTTAGTAAGTCACAGACCCCAACACCCGATGTAAAGTGAGGGAGGGGAAGAGTACGGCAAAAGAGGGGGGGGGGGTTCCACAGCTCTGAGTGCAGGAGGCGGTAAAAGAGAGTCATTATGCCAGGCAGGTGCGGTAGGGATTAAACTAGAGAAAGCCCGGTTACCGGTCCGAATCTTGAAACATTGATTTGTAGGTATGAGGCCTGCCATACGATCATGGTTTGGAGTAATTCGCCTTAGTAGGTGTGAAGATAGGGTTTAAGATGGCTGCTTGATTCCTCCGTGGCTCAGAGCCGCTTCATACCGGAGCTCTATGCTGAAGCATTCTCCCTCCAATCTCTGCCATATGAGCTGGATCAAATACTTCTTTGTAAAGTATATATATAGAGGGATAAGAATTGAAGTTGTTCTGGAAACTATGGCAGTTATTAGCTTAGTATGATATTGGTTTGGAGAGCTCCGTGTAGATGTGTCCGCTCTACTTAGCGGTTAGCTCCGCCCCCCGGCACTTCCACTTTTAACAGGAAATTGGGAAGCCAACGATATTTAGAATTAAATAACTGGAAAAGGGTATAAAATAAATAATGAAAGTATATGGCAAAGTTGTTTTACTACATATAATTAAACATTTTATATGAATATTTCAAAGTGTTTAATGTCCCTTTTTAATTGTGCTTTAGACATTTTACTTATTTTTGCCCTGCCATGGAAGAAAATGTCTATGTAATCCCCATTTGTTCAGCGATTGTTGTTGAGTGAGTACCTGAACACAATCCCACAATTTTGGAGATGTTTTAAATTAAACTCTAGAAATAGGATTGAAGAATGACACCAGCAGGTTTACAGTAAAATAACCTAATGAGGCTACTGCTATTAATACAGTGGGTATTGAAAAGAATCACCCCACTTGAAAATAATCACATTTTGTTGCTTTGCAGCCGGAAATAAAGACACACAGTTTTCGTTTATCCAGTTGTAATTACTCAGTGCAACTTATAACATCCAAGTGAAAGATATAACACCAACATGTCAGGCAAAAATAAAGACAATTCAAAAACGGAATCACTGAGTTGGAAAAAGGATCACCTCCTCCTAAAATTACTTGTAAACTCAATAAGGTGTAGCTAATCACCTTCTCAATGGCACACACAAAACCATTCGACCTTCAACTGTGATCAGCTGTGGGCATATTGATTAGCTCAGCATGAAAAGAGCTTTCCTGGAGCATCTCTGTCCCTGGTAGTGCAACTGGAGCAAACCATCAACTATGGGTGGCAAGGCACTGTCAAAAGATCTCCGGGATAATGTTGTGGACAGGCACAAGTCAGGAGATGGATACAAGAAAATATCAAAGGCTTTATCAATGCCTAGAAGCTCAGTGAAGTCTATTATTAAGAAGTGGAAGGTATTTGGTACAACACAGACCCTCTCTGGATCAGGCGTCGCTCTAAACTGGATGAAAGAGCCAGGAGGAAACTGGTTAGAGAGGCTACCAAGAGGCACACAGCAACGCTGAAGCAGTTGCAGGAATTTATGACAAAGAGTGATCATTGTGTGCATGTGACCACAATATCACAAATTCTTCACAAATGTGGCTTGTATGGGAGTGTCTCAAGAAAAAAGCCACTCCTCAAGAAAGGCCACATGCAGTCACGACTGAGCTTGCCATAACACACCTAGGAAATTCTGAGGCCACATGGGAAAAAGGTGTTATGGTCAGATGAGACTAAAAGCATGGAGGTGGTAGCATCCTTTTATGGGGGTGGTTCTCTGCAGCAGGCACTGGAGCACTTGTCAGGATAGAAGGAATAATGGATGGGGCAAAATACTGTTGCCCTCTGCCAGGAAGTTGTTATTGGGAAGGTTTACCTTCCATCATGACAATGACCCAAAGCACACGGCAAAAAAGACCACACAGTGATTGAAGGAGAAAAATGTGAATTTCCTTGCATGGCCTAGTCAGAGCCCAGACTTGGACCCCATTGGATATCTGTTGCATGACTTGAAGAATGCAGTCCACAAACAGTCACCATCAAATGTAACGGAACTGGAGCAGTTCTGCAAAGAAGAGTGGGCAAATATTGCACAGTCTAGATGTGCAAAGTTAGGAGACATATCCCAACAAACTAATGGCTGTAATTAAAGCAAAAGGTGGTTCAACAAAATACTGACACACTTTCCAACTCAGTGATTCTGTTTTTGAATTGCCTTTATTTATGCCTGACATGTTGGTTTTATATCTTTCACTTGGATGTTATAAGTTGCACTGAGTAATTACAACTGGATAAACAAAATCTGGGTCTGTCTTTATTTCAGGCTGCAAAGCAACAAAATGTGATTATTTTCAAGTGCTGGTTAGTGAGGTTTTGCATCTTCACATGGTGAGGTGCTGCCATCGTGGAGTTGGTTTTCTCACACCCTGTGACAGAAGCATTATTTACTCACAGATCAGTGACATTGTCATCTTTTTGACAATCTCTATTGTGCACTTCAGTTTAAAGTGTAGAATACAGAGCAGGAGCTATATGTTTTGCATTTGATGCATTGCTCTATATTATTCCTGAGGGCTTTTTTTAATATTTGTAACTTTTAAACTGTGACCAAAAAACTTCAAATATGTAAAGCTTCTGCTTTTCGGATGTGCATGCTAAACAAATGTGCAAGATGTAGAGCTGTCAAAAATAATATTGATCTGTGAAAGTTCACTGCTTCTATCACAAGATGCAATAATATGCTTAGTACGAGATTGGGGCACCCAGTATAAAGATACAGAGCTTTACCAACTGGCCTCTGTAATTGGTTCAAATAAGAGAACATCTTTAAAGGGACAGGCTTCTCCAGAATTAGTTAATTCCTTTACTACTGATTCCCCAGTTTTACATAACCAACGCAGTTATATTAATACACTTTTTACCTCTGTAATTACCTTGTATCTAAGCCTCTGCAAACTGCACCCTTATTTCAGTTATTTTGACAGACTTGCATTTTAGCCAATCAATGCTGACTCATAAATAGCTACACGGGAGTGGGCACAATGTTATCTATATGGCACACATGAACTAGTGCTGTCTCGCTGTGAAAAACTGTCAAAATGCACTGAGATAAGAGGCGGCCTTAGGAATTAGCAGATGAGCCTACCTAGGTTTAGCAAACAAAGAATACCAAGAGAACAAAGTAAGTTTGATGATAAAAGTAAATTAGAAAGTTGTTTAAAATTGCTATCTGAATCATGAAAGTTTAATTTTTTACATGACTGTCCCTATTAAAGGGACAGTATACTGTAAAATAGTTTTCTCTTAATTTGTTTACAATTGCTTTTTTTACCAACTGCAGAGTAAAAATGTATGAAAATGAGCTTTTTAAGGTTTATTTGTGTATATTAAAGCTCTGATTTTGTGTTTTGAAGCCACAACCTAATAAAATGGGTTGAGCTTGTAGGTATAATCAGATCTCATTACTTTATCACATTGTGTACTTATACCTGCTTCTTTATCTTATATCTGTCCATAAACCAATCACCAATACTTGGAGAGAACAATGGAACATCAACATTTTATTACCTTATCTCTGCTATATCCCACTGGGAGTGTAATTTCTCTGTTGGCTGTGTTTACAAAGCTTATCTACAGCTTGGACCTGCGGGCTGCGGACACAAACTTTCAGAATAGGTGGGGATACCACAGGCTAAATCAACTATTTCAAATGCCAATATAAGGGTAACGGAGCTACTTGTAAACAATTTAATACACTCCAGCAGGTAAAGTGGATCATTGGGAACAAATTAAAGGGGAGAAATTTTTTGAGTAAACTGTCCCTTTAAGTGTGATAAAGTACTGACTTAAACTGCTTTGTGCTGGAGCTGTGCCTGATAGCCTATATCAGGTCTGTATAATAGGAGTTTGGGAATAGCTCCTGGAAAGTGTGAGTATGTGTTTACAATCCTTATCAGAGTTGGATGTATACCATATTGCGCTATATTAGTTTCTTTTTTCCTGAGTGATAGCTACATTTCTTGGAAGGAACCGTCTCAAGATACCGGTGGAACCTGAGCCTGACAGCTTTATTCTCAGGATTGCGTGTGACTTGAGGATAGCTCAAGGTTATGTGACTACTTATTTGGCACACACTATATATTTTTTCACAATATTGTTACTGTATTACACTATTTTTGATTTTTGCTTTTTTTTGCAATCACTTGCGACCGGAACATCGCATTGACACATTCATTATATCTTTTTTTGTCATAATGAGTATTTATTTATTTTATGTATCATGCTCTCGTCCTCGGCGCTGATCCTCCATCTGTGCATTTTGCGTAGGCGACACTTCAATCATCTAGTCAAGAAGGACGGTCATCATTACCAGTTGATCAGTGCTGTGTGTGACTCGCCACCTACGATCATGATAACGTCACGTAGAATTAGTAAGAAGCACGTTCTTTTTATCAGTGGTGTAGGTGAGGCCACCCCTTACAGGGATCTGAGATACTAGTTTAAAAAAAGAGAGCATTTAAAGGTTGGGTCTTATGTACATGATTGTCGTAAAAATAGCAGTTAAAGGGACATTAAACACAAAAAATTGTCTTTCATGATTCAGATAGAACACACAATTTTAAACAACTTTCTAATTTACTTCTAGTATCACATTTTCTTTGTTATCTTGGCATCTTTTGTTGAAAAGCAGGGACTTAAAGGGACACAAAACACCAATGCTAAATGTAGCCACCAATTAGGAAGTGCTATCCAGATGATGAACCAAAAATTGTCCGGTTCCTAAGCTTACATTCCTGCTTTTTCAAATAAAGATAGCAAGAGAATGAAGAAAATGTATAATAGGAGTAAATTAGAAAGTTGCCTAAAATAGCATGCTCTGTGTGAATCATGAAAGAAAAAAACAGTTTTTTTGTGTCCCTTTTATGCTCAGGAGCGTGCACGTTTCTGGAGCACTATATAGCAGCATTTTTACAAGAGCACTAGATGGCAGCACTATTTCTTGCCATGGGAGTGCTCTAGATACCTACCTAGGTATCTCTTCAACAAAGAATAGCATAGGTTGTAGTTTTTCCCACATTTTCGTGTTTCATATCCCATCAATCTGCTGTTTTGAATGGAGCTGAAATGGAGCTCCAGATGCCTATTGGCCTAGGACAGAGACTCTCTTTAAGATGAGACATTGCTCGCCCCACTAGGGTGCAGCTGACCATTTTTTTAAAATGATGGCTACTTGCCCCTCTTGCCACTAGTGAGGTTTTATTAGGGAGTAGCAGGCGGTGCTATTACAGAGCCTTTCTCCTCCTTAATTAGAATAGATACTACAGCAAATATTTCCCTTTACAGCTAACTGATTAAAGGGACATAAAACAAGTTGGGATAGAGACAAAATATAATATGTACTTTAATTACTTTACCTGCAAATGTATACTGCAGTGCCTCGCCATTAACCCTTTCTTTTAAGTTTCTGAATTGTACAGCTCTAATTCCCCCCCACACAATTCCTTATATGGCTGTATCTATATCCACATTTGCTTTGGTAGAATGCTAGACTTTAACACTCCTTATCTGCTGGAGCATACCTAGAGGCAAATAAGCTGCTCTGATCTCAGTTAAAATACAATGCCTGTGTTTCTGATGATAAACACTGATAAGGGGAGGTGGAACAGACTTCTCCAGACAGCATGGCTATCTATGTAACTAATTTTGCTTATTTTTGAAAATTATTTTAAAATACTTGCCAGCAATTTTTTTTTTTTAATGCAAACTATATGCACAACATGTTTTATGGCACTTTAACACCTTTACTGCCAAGAATTTCTGCACAGCTACAATTAGCAGCTTTCTAATTACCAAAATGCATTGGCAAAGCTATTCATGTCTGCTAATTATGACATTTGCTTTATGACTATACAAATTTGTGTGAACATTTTTTTACATGATCGCATTTGGTGGCCAATTGGTGGCATGAAATATATGAAAATGCGCCTAGATCAATGCCTTGGGTTGCCTACTGAAAAAACAAAACAATGCTATGAATTATCTGGAACATTGTCCAATATTTTCTGTGAAGATCCGGGGGGGGGGGGGGTTAAAGGGACAGTTTACTCAAAATTTTGCTCCCCTTTAATTTGTTCCCAATGATCCCCTTTACCTGCTGTAGTGTATTAAATTGTTTACAAATATTTCCATCAACCTTATATTGGCATTTGAATTAGTTTATTTAGACTGTGGTATCCCCACCCATCTTGAAAGTTTTTGGCCTTAAGGCCAAGCTGTGTAAACACAGCCAGTAGAATAAATTACACTCCCAGTGGGTTATAGAAGAGATAAGGTAATAAAATGTTAATTTTCCATTGTTATCTTCAAGTATTGGTGATTTGTGTATAGACAGATATAAGATATAATTAAAGTGACAGTCTAGGCCAAAATAAACTTTCATGATTCAGATAGAGCATGTAATTTTAAACAATTTTCCAATTTACTTTTATCACCAATTTTGCTTAGTTCTCTTGGTATTCCTAGTTGAAAGCTTAACCTAGGAGGTTCATATGCTAATTTCTTAGACCTTGAAGCCCACCTCTTTCAGATTGCATTTTAACAGTTTTTCACCACTAGAGGGTGTTAGTTCATGTATTTCCTATAGATAACACTGTGCTCGTGCACGTAAGTTATCTGGGAGCAGGCACTGATTGGCTGGACTGCAAGTCTGTCAAAGAACTGAAATAAAGGGACAGTTTGCAGAGGCTTAGATAGAAGGTAATCACAGAGGTAAAAAGTATATTAGTATAACTGTGTTGGTTATGCAAAACTGGGGAATGGGCAATAAAGGGATTATCTATCTTTTAAAAGAATAACAATTCTGGTGTAGACTGTCCCTTTAAGCAGGAATATTTATACAATGGGGCCCATTTATCAAGCTCCATATGGAGCTTGAGGGCCCATGTTTCTGGCGAGCCTTCAGGATCGCTAGAAACACGGGCCCTCAGGATCGCTAGAAACACCAGTTATGAAGCAGTGGTCTAAAGACCGCTGCTCCATAACCTGCCTGCTCTGAGGAGGTGGACAGACATCGCCGCAATTCAACCCGATCGAATACGATCGGTTTGATTGACACCCCCTGCTAGGGGCCGGCGTTGCATCAGCAGTTGACAAGAGCTGCTGGGGCAATGCTGAATTCTCCGCATTCACCGATGTCTGTCGGACATAATCCACTGATCGGATCATTTCATGACAGACATATAATAAATAGGCCCCATAGAGTTAAAGTAAAAAGATCTAATTATACCTACAAGCACAACCCATTTTATTAGGCTGTGGCTTCAAAACACAGAATCAGCTAATTCATATACACAAATAAGTCTTAAAAAAGCAAATCTTATACATTTTATACTCTGCAGCTGGTAAAAAAGTAAATGGAAACACATTAAGGGAAAAACAATTTTATAGTATACTGTCCCTTTAAGCATGTATGAAAGTTGACCATTTTATATACGAGTTTGTAATTGGTTAGTGATCCCCAAGTTGCCCAATGTATGGGAAGGAAAACAAACTTAATAAAATAATAACATTTGGGCATGTTGTCAGATTTGCATGTGCTGTAGAGTCTGTTTACTTCATTAACATGTTTTCCTTATAGTCTACCTATTTATAATGTCTGTTGGATACGCATTTTGCCTTGTGATAAAACTAAATTCTGACTTAATCTATTCATTCATGGTGTGTTTATAGCTTAATTTCCCATAACTGGCAACCTGCAAACCCAATTTTAAAGGGACATGAAACCCAAGTTTTACTTTTAAGATTCAGAGCATATATTTTAAACAACTTTCTTATTTACTTTTATTAGCTAATATGTTTTGCTCTCCTGGTAGAGTTTATTGAATATTATACCTAGGTGGACTCAGTAGCTGCTGATTGGTGGCTACACATATATACCTCCATCTTATTGGCTCACCCTACCATGTGATCAACTAGCTCCCAGTAATGCATTGTTGGTTCTTCAACAAAAGATACCAAGTGAATGAAGCAAATTAGATCTTAAATTGAAAAGTTTTTTAAATTGATAACCTTAAAGTGACATGAGATCCACAATGTTTCTTTCATGATTCAGGTAGAAAATACCATTTTAAACAACATTCCAATTTACTTCTATTATCTAATTTGCTTAATTCTTTAGATATCCCTTGCTGAAAAAATAGTAATACACATGGGTGAGCAAATCACACAAGGCATCTATCTGCAGCAACCAATCAGCAGCTATTGAGCCTATATAGAACAACAGATATCAAGAGAATTTAGTCTGAACTTCAAATGAGTTGTGGATTTTTTTTCTGACAGTTTTAAGTTATGTCTATATCCACTCCCCCTGTACCATGTGACAGCCATCAGCCAATCACAAATGCATTCACATACCATGTGACAGCCATCAGCCAATCACAAATGCATATACGTTCTGTGAATTTTTGCACATGCTTAGTAGGAGCTGGTTTAGTTTATGGAAGTAAATTGGAAAGTTGTTAAAAGGACACTGAACCCAATTTTTTTCTTCTTTCGTGATTCAGATACAGTATGCAATTTTAAGCAACTTTCTAATTTGCTTCTATTATCAATTTTTCTTCGTTCTCTTGCTATCTTTATTAGAAAAAGAAGACATCTAAGCTAAGGAGTCGGCAAATGTTTGGTTCAGAACCATGGACAGCACTTGTTTATTGATGCTGTCCAATCAGAAAGGACAACCCAGGTTGTTCACCAAAAATGGGCTGGCATCTAAACTTACATTCTTGCTTTTCAAATAAGCATACCAAGAGAATAAAGCAAATTAGATAATAGAAGTAAATTGGAAAGTTTGTTTAGAATAGTATGCTCTTTCTAAATCATGAAACAAAATGGGTTTCATTAAGATACATTTATATAATGTAATACAGGATTGTGTTGAAAATATTTATTTTGCAGCTTGTATTAATTTTTTTTTATAATTTATTTACAAATAACATTGACTCCACACTGATTAATCTTGTTTGATATCACAGAGCTATTAAAGAGATAGAGTACATTTGAAAAAAAATTACTTTTAAGGCAAATTGAACTGGCACTTAAAAACTTATGGCTAGATTAAAAGTGGAACGCTAAAAATCGCTTTCAAGAAAGCGTTATTAGTGCTGCGCTGCATAATACCAGCGCACACTAATGTGCGCTTGTATTATAAGTTAACAGCAATGTGACCGTGAGCTTTCATTTGCTCACGAGAGCACGCTTCCATAGGCTCCAATAGGAGCCTTGTTCTGATGCCGTCTGACAGCATCAGAACCTCACGCAGCAAAGTGGTAAGTAGCGCAGCGATGGCAGCATATTTTTAAATATATATGAATATATACACACATCAACACATTAATATATATATGTATATAGTCATATACATATATATTTACTGGGAACACACAGTTCCCATAGACCTCAAAGAAAAGGCACTTTTCAGTGGCGTTTTTTTTTTTCTTTCTAACACCCCACTCCCACCAACTTTAGACCCCAAAAATTGCCTAGTGCAGTTGTTGTTTTAATAAAAAAAACTAATGCCCTGTATTTTTAGGGCATTTGTGGCACTTTTAGACCTCTGGTTAGATCTCTAGTTCATTTTCTGATCGCTAATTGCTTGCAGGAGCAATAACCAGGCACTTGCAATGGATAATTATCTCGTGCCCGCAAATGGGCAAGTTTAGCGTTCCACTTATAATCTGGCCCAATATGTACACTTCCATTGATGCTTACCTTTTTTGTCCTGCAAGAAAAATGAGGCTAGTTTTTAAGGGAGGATTAAAATGTTAATTAACCCTTTGGCTACCAGACAGTGCTTGCCTTTTTCTATGCTTTGTATGAATAGTGTAAATCTATTTATTTTAAACTTTTTTTATACACCAGAGTAACATTTTACAGTTCCTAAACGTACGATAATTGCGAGGGATAAATATATTTACAGTAATTGTGTAACTAAAAATGTTGTATGGAAACTGTTGCTAATTGAATCTAGCTAACACAAAGTTAGTTGGACCGATAATTGAAACCAGGGATGGACAAATTACATTTTTGTGGCCCCCAGGCAAAGGTAGATATATAAAAATTGTGCTTTGGATGTCCAAAACTCAAAATAGCCCATTAAAGGGGAGAACGGAAGATAGATGGTACCCTGCAAACTACCTATATCCCCTGTGCCACTGAACATTTATAGGAAGTATATTTTATTTGTGTGTTTTAATAATCAGACATTTTATATGTGGCCCTTAAAGGGACACTAAGTCAAAATTTAAACTTTCATAATTCAGATAGAGCAGCAATTTTAAGAGACTTTTCAATTTACTATTAACAAATTTTGCACATTCTTTTTATATACACACTTTCTGAGGCACCAGCTACTACTGAGCATGTGCACAAGTTCACAGGGTATACGTATTATAGTCTGTGATTGGCTGGTGTCTGTCACATGATACAGAGGGCCATCAATGGGGAAAAAAATAAATCTGTCACTGTTAGAAAAAAAATCTACTTCTTATTTGAAACTCAACAAATGCATAATAAAAATGCAATAACACTTACTCTAAGTGTGCAATTCTACTGTATTTAGTGGTCTTTTAAGGCTTCTAAAATATTGATCTGTGGCCCCATGTGTTAGGAAGTCTGCCATCCCTGATCTAAACTAAACAAGCATTCATTTTGGGTGGGTGTTTTTCACATATTTTAAATATGACTTCTTACGTTAAAGGGACAGTCAACACCAGAATTGTTGTTGTTTTAAAAGATGGATAATCCCTTAATTACCAATTCCCCAGTTTTGCATAACCAACACAGTTATAATTATACATGTTTTACCTCTGTAATTACCTTGTATCTAAGCCTCCGCAGACTGCCCCCTTATTTCAGTTCTTTTGACAGACTTGCATTTTAGCCAATCAGAGGCTGTCTCCATGGTAAAGTCACATGCATGAGCTCAATGTTATCTATATGAAACACGTGAACTAATGCCCTCTTGTGGTGAAAAACTATCAAAATGCATTTAGATTAGATGCGGCCTTCAAGGTCTAAGAAATTAGCATATGAACCTCCTAGGTTTAGCTTTTTAACTAAGAATACCAAGAGAACAAAGCAAAAATGGTGATAAAAGTAAATTAGAAAATTGTTTAAAATTACATGCTCTATTTGAAACATGAAAGTTTTTTTTTTTTTTTTGGACTTGACTGTCCCTTTAATTGCAAAACAGTAAAAAACAAAACTGCTTGTTTTGATGTACTCTATTCCATGTGTTTTTAAATGTTTTATTTCCTTTTGCGTCTTCTGTAGTATTCTCTCCAATTAAGGTTATCAATCACTTGGTATTTTATATAGGGTTTTAAAGGGATAGTAAAATCAAACTTTCATGTTTTAGCTAAAGCATGCAGTTTTAAACAACTTCTCATGGTATCATTTGTTAGAAGCAATGCACTAGCTGCTTGATTGGTGGGTTCACATATATGCCTCTTGTCATTGGTTTACCAGTGTTCAGCTAGCTCCCAGAAGGAGTTGCTCCTTCAACAAAGAATAAAAAGAGCCAATCAAATTTGACAATAGAAGTAAATTGAAAAGTTGTTTAAAATTGTATGCTCCAAAGTGTTTCCTGTGAATTTAAGATGTAGGCTAATTTAGGTAATATTGATTACACATGTCCTTAACTTTTAATTCAGTATTTTTAAGGGGATATGAAGCCCAAAATAAATTTGTGATTCAGACAATTTTAAAAATATTTTCAAATTTACTTATTTTGTCAAATTTGCTTTGTTCCCATGGTATTCTTTGTTGAAGAGATACCTAGGTAGGTGTCTGGAGCACTACATGGTAGGAAATAGTGCTGCCATCTAGTGCTCTTGCAAATGGATAACATTTTTGCAAAACAGCTGCCAAATAGTGCTCCAGACAATTGCACTTTGAGTTTGAAATGAGCCGCAGAATATTTTCTGTCAAATTTCAAACTCAATCCATTTTTTTTTCTCCCCCCTGTACCACGTGAAAGCTATCAGCCAATCACAAAATGCAATACATATACGCATGTACTGTGCACTTTTGCACATGCACAGTAAGAGTTGGAGCCTCAGAAAGTGTGCATATAAAAAAGTGCACATTTTTGATAATGGAGGTATATTGTAAAGTTTTTTTTGTGTGTGCTTTATCCAACTCTTGAAACTTTACTTATCGCTTTAGTGTCCCTTTTTAAAGGCACTTGATCTCCCTTAAACACACCAAGTTGTCACCCTCACTTGCCCACATTACCTCCAGACACTTTCCTATGCTTACGCAAACATCCAGGCTCACTCCAACTATTACACCAGTTACTCCCCACCCTTACTCATACTTGTTTAGAGCGTCATACTTATTGGGCTTTATTTATCAAACAAAAATTAACCAACTTAGCCTTTTTTGTGCCTGAAAATGTGGACCTAATTATCAATGTGATATGTGCCTAACAACTCTTGAAATTGTAAAATGCTACCATTCACTATTCGCCTATTCATTTTTGTGCGCATAAAAAAGAGTTAAGCTACATTTATGTAAAATTGTCTACTGTGCATTTTGTTTAATCACCTTGTAACTCTTTATCTTTTTTTTTTTTTTTTTTTTTTTTTTTATTATTCCCCCAAGTCGCACCTAAAATTCTCCACCTAATGCATGCATTTCAGTTCTCCGTAACAACTGTGGAGAACGTCCGTGGTATGCACAACTATGCAGAACATGGAATAATTTTTGTTCTTGCTGGAATTGAATATTTAAAGGGACACTGAACCCAATTTTTTCCTTTTGTGATTCAGATAGAGCATGCAATTTTAAAAAAACTTTCTAATTTACTCCTAACTATGAAATTTTCTTCATTGTCTTGGTATGTTTATTTGAAAAGCAAGAATATAAGTTTAGATGCCGGCCCATTTTTGGTGAACAACCTGGGTTGTCCTTGCTGATTGGACAGCACCAATAAACAAGTGCTGTCCATTGTTCTTAACTAAAAATTTGCTGGTTCCTTAGCTTAGATGCCTTTT
Source organism: Bombina bombina (assembly GCF_027579735.1). Classification (NCBI taxonomy): domain Eukaryota; kingdom Metazoa; phylum Chordata; class Amphibia; order Anura; family Bombinatoridae; genus Bombina; species Bombina bombina. The sequence goes on from NC_069509.1 coordinate 121,329,005, forward strand.
TTTCAAATAAAGATAGCAAGAGAACAAAGACAAATTGATAATAGAAGTAAATTAGAAAGTTGCTTAAAATTGCATGCTCTATCTGAATCGTGAAAGAAAAAAAATTGGGTTCAGTATCCCTTTAAGTTTATGTTAAATAATTTTACCTTTTAAAATAATAAGACATTTTGGGGTGTGGAGAAGACACGATTTAAAACATTTTTCCTTAGTCATAAATTGGCACAATGTAAAAAAATAAATAAAAAAAAAATAGTTTTAATATTTTTCACTAGCCCACAGGCACAACATAGAAATATAAAGAAAATTCAGGGGGAAAGATATATAATTTTACTAATTTTCCATTAGCCTCCAAAACAGGCACAATAATTGGTTAGACTGGTTTTAATAGTGTTAAATAAGGCGCAGAGTGTGTTGCGCCTGGAGATATTTATTTTTGTGTCGCCTGATGTCTCCTGTTGAAAGGCGCAACAAAAATGTGGGCTTTTTTGATAAATGTAATCGCACAAGTGCGCTTCTACACAGAGGAGAACAAAAAGGCGCATTTATTTAGATGATTCTAAAATAGAGCCCATTGTATCATATCCTTATCCATTAGAGTGAACCATAAATAATAAACATTTATAAAATCTGCCTTCCCAACAGCACTAGAAAATATTCTTAAACCCATGGCACTAAAAAAAATATATTTTCCTATGAATAATAATGATATGAAAATTAGTAATAGTAGTCAAATATCCTGCAGCACATGAAGTATATGGTGCCTTAAAGCAAATTAAATTGGCATTAAATGTGGATTAATTATTCAGGGTAAGCAAATGGAATAATGCAAACCCACCTGTTCTTGCTGAAAAGTATATAAAAAAAAAAGATTATCTAACATTTTTCAAGTTAAAAGCTGTTAAACATTTTGCTTCAGAAATCAAGTTGCCAGTTTATAAACATCAATTTCTCCAACATAGGTGTGTCCGGTCCACGGCGTCATCCTTACTTGTGGGATATTCTCTTCCCCAACAGGAAATGGCAAAGAGCCCAGCAAAGCTGGTCACATGATCCCCCCCTAGGCTCCGCCTTCCCCAGTCATTCTCTTTGCCGTTGTACAGGCAACATCTCCACGGAGATGGCTTAGAGTTTTTTGGTGTTTAAATGTAGTTTTATTGCTTCAATCAAGAGTTTGTTATTTTAAAATAGTGCTGGTATGTACTATTTACTCTGAAACAGAAAGGAGATGAAGATTTCTGTTTGTAAGAGGAAGATGATTTTAGCAACCGTTACTAAAATCGATGGCTGTTTCCACACAGGACTGTTGAGATGAAGTAACTTCAGTTGGGGGGAACAGTGTGCAGACTTTTACTGCTTGAAGTATGACACATTTCTAACAAGACTTGGTAATGCTGGAAGCTGTCATTTTCCCTATGGGATCCGGTAAGCCATTTTAATAACAATTTATAAAGGGCTTCACAAGGGCTTTAAAGACTGGTAGACATTTTTCTGGGCTAAAACGTTTGTTTTATAAGCATGTTTAATGGTTTGTTACTCTGAGGAGTTGTTTTTATCTGGGAATTTTGATAATAAAAACGGCAGGCACTGTATTGGACACATTTTTCACTGGGGGCCTTCTCTAGTCATAGGCAGAGCCTCAGTTTCGCGCCACTAATGCGCAGTTGTTTTTTGGGAATCAAAGCATGCAGATGCATGTGTGAGGAGCTCTGATACACTGAAAAAGCGTGCTGAAGGCGTCATTTGGTATCGTATTCCCCTCTGGGCTTGGTTGGGTCTCAGCAAAGCAGATACCAGGGACTGTATAGGGGTTAAATGTAAAAACGGCTCCGGTTCCGTTATTTTAAGAGTTAAAACTTTCAAATTTGGTGTGCAATACTTTCAAGGCTTTATGACACTGTGGTGAAATTTTGGTGAATTTTGGACAATTCCTTCATACTTTTTCGCATATTCAGTAATAAAGTGTGTTCAGTTTAAAATTTAAATGCAAGGCTGGAACAAAGGTAAGCAGGCCAAGAAACCTGCTACTGCTACAAAGACAGCATGAGATGTTGGCCCCCGATCCGGGACCGGATCTGGTGGGGGGCAGACTTTCTCTCTTCGCTCAGGCATGGGCAAGAGATGTTCTGGATCCTTGGGCCCTAGAAATAGTCTCCCAAGGTTATCTTCTGGAATTCAAGGAGCTACCCCCAAGGGGAAGGTTCCACAGGTCTCAATTGTCTTTAGACCACATAAAAAAACAGGCATTCTTACATTGTGTAGAAGACCTGTTAAAAATGGGAGTGAGTCATCCTGTTCCATTAAAGGAACAAGGGATGGGATTCTACTCCAATCTGTTCATAGTTCCCAAAAAAGAGGGAACATTCAGACCAATCTTGGATCTCAAGATCTTAAACAAATTTCTCAGGGTTCCATCGTTCAAGATGGAAACCATTCGAACAATTCTTCCTACCATCCAGGAAGGTCAATTCATGACCACGGTGGATTTAAAGGATGCGTATCTACATATTCCTATCCACAAGGAACATCATCAGTTCCTAAGGTTCGCCTTTCTGGACAAACATTACGGTGCTAAGACCGAGGGGCATTGCAGTAGTACCTTACTTGGACGACATTCTGATTCAAGCGTCGTCCCTGCCACAAGCAAAGGCTCATACGGACATTGTCCTAGCCTTTCTCAGATCTCACGGGTGGAAAGTGAACGTAGAGAAAAGTTCTCTATCTCCGTCAACAAGAGTCCCCTTCTTGGGAACAATAATAGACTCCTTAGAAATGAAGATTTTTCTGACAGAAGCCAGAAAATCAAAACTTACTCTTGTCAAGTACTTCATTCTGTTCTTCTTCCTTCCATAGCGCAGTGCATGGAAGTAATAGGTTTGATGGTTGCGGCAATGGACATAGTTCCTTTTGCGCGAATTAATCTAAGACCATTACAACTGTGCATGCTCAGACAGTGGAATGGGGATTATATAGACTTGTCTCCAACGATGCAAGTAGATCAGAGGACCAGAGATTCACTCCGTTGGTGGCTGACCCTGGACAACCTGTCACAAGGGATGAGCTTCCGCAGACCAGAGTGGGTCATTGTCACGACCGACGCCAGTCTGGTGGGCTGGGGCGCGGTCTGGGAACCCCTGAAAGCTCAGGGTCTTTGGTCTCGGGAAGAATCTCTTCTACCGATAAACATTCTGGAACTGAGAGCGATATTCAATGCTCTCAAGGCTTGGCCTCAGCTAGCAAAGGCCAAATTCATAAGGTTTCAATCAGACAACATGACGACTGTTGCGTATATCAACCATCAGGGGGGAACAAGGAGTTCCCTGGCGATGGTAGAAGTGACCAAAATAATTCAATGGGCGGAGACTCACTCCTGCCACTTGTCTGCAATCCACATCCCAGGAGTAGAAAATTGGGAAGCGGATTTTCTGAGTCGTCAGACATTTCATCCGGGGGAGTGGGAACTCCATCCGGAAATCTTTGCCCTAATAACTCAATTATGGGGCATCCCAGACATGGATCTGATGGCGTCTCGCCAGAACTTCAAGGTTCCTTACTACGGGTCCAGATCCAGGGATCCCAAGGCGGCTCTAGTGGATGCACTAGTAGCACCTTGGACCTTCAACCTAGCTTATGTGTTCCCACCGTTTCCTCTCATTCCCAGGCTGGTAGCCAGGATCAAACAGGAGAGGGTATCGGTGATCTTGATAGCTCCTGCGTGGCCACGCAGGACTTGGTATGCAGACCTGGTGAATATGTCATCGGCTCCACCATGGAAGCTACCTCTGAGACAGGACCTTCTTGTTCAAGGTCCGTTCGAACATCCGAATCTGGCCTCACTCCAACTGACTGCTTGGAGATTGAACGTTTGATTTTATCAAAGCGAGGGTTCTCAGATTCTGTCATTGATACTCTTGTTCAGGCTAGAAAGCCTGTAACTAGAAAAATCTACCATAAAATATGGAAAAGATATATCTGTTGGTGTGAATCCAAAGGATTCCCATGGAACAAGATAAAAATAGGATTCTATCCTTTCTTCAAGAAGGTTTGGAGAAAGGATTATCTGCAAGTTCTTTGAAGGGACAGATTTCTGCTTTATCTGTTTTACTTCACAAAAAGCTGGCGGCTGTGCCGGACGTTCAAGCTTTTGTTCAGGCTCTGGTTAGAATCAAGCCTGTTTACAAAAATTTGACTCCTCCCTGGAGTCTCAATCTAGTTCTTTCAGTTCTTCAGGGGATTCCGTTTGAACCCCTACATTCCGTTGATATAAAGTTATTATCTTGGAAAGTTTTGTTTTTGGTTGCAATTTCTTCTGCAAGAAGAGTTTCAGAGTTATCTGCTCTGCAGTGTTCTCCTCCATATCTGGTGTTCCATGCAGATAAGGTGGTTTTGCGTACTAAACCTGGTTTTCTTCCGAAAGTTGTTTCTAACAAAAGTATTAACCAGGAGATAGTCGTGCCTTCTTTGTGTCCTAATCCAGTTTCAAAGAAGGAAGGTTTATTGCACAACTTGGATGTAGTTCGTGCTCTCAAATTTTACTTAGCAGCTACTGAGGATTTCAGACAAACATCTTCTTTGTTTGTTGCTTATTCTGGTAAAAAGAGAGGTCAAAAAACAACTTCTACCTCTCTCTCTTTCTGGCTTAAAAGCGTTATCCGATTGGCTTATGAGACTGCCGGACGGCAGCCTCCTGAAAGAATCACAGCTCACTCCACTAGGGCTGTGGCTTCCACATGGGCCTTCAAGAACGAGGCTTCTGTTGATCAGATATGTAAGGCAGCGACTTGGTCTTCACTGCACACTTTTACCAAATTCTACAAATTTGATACTTTTGCTTCATCTGAGGCTATTTTTGGGAGAAAGGTTTTGCAAGCCGTGGTGCCTTCATCTAGGCGACCTGATTTGTTCCCTCCCATCATCCGTGTCCTAAAGCTTTGGTATTGGTTCCCACAAGTAAGGATGACGCCGTGGACCGGACACACCTATGTTGGAGAAAACAGAATTTATGCTTACCTGATAAATTACTTTCTCCAACGGTGTGTCCGGTCCACGGCCCGCCCTGGTTTTTAATCAGGTCTGATGATTTATTTTCTCTAACTACAGTCACCACGGTATCATATGATTTCTCCTATGCATATTCCTCCTTTACGTCGGTCGAATGACTGGGGAAGGCGGAGCCTAGGGGGGATCATGTGACCAGCTTTGCTGGGCTCTTTGCCATTTCCTGTTGGGGAAGAGAATATCCCACAAGTAAGGATGACGCCGTGGACCGGACACACCGTTGGAGAAAGTAATTTATCAGGTAAGCATAAATTCTGTTTTTTTTTTCATATCACTGTTACAAAAGAAAAACAGACACTTTATAAGAGAATACTGTTGAGAATACAAATTTGTTAAATTTCTTCCAGGGATGGGGAATGCTTCTTGTGTTAAACCAGGACATTTTTTGAACTGCCTAAAAAAAATTATATATATAATTTCTATCTCCAAAAAATCTGCACTCACTGGATTTAAAACAACAAAAATATTACTAGTTCCAAGGTGTGAATACCCCAAAACATCACACTAGTATATTTTTTGTTTCATATCCAGTGAGTGCAATCTTTTTTGGATATATATGATACTTTGTTGCACCCTGGTTCTGTATTACCGGTTAGGTGAGAGTGCTTCTCTTTGGATATATATATATATATATATATATATATATATATATATATATATATATATATATATATATATATATATATATATATATATATATATATATATATATATATATATATTACAAATCTATATTTCTATCAGAGTCAAACATGTTTACTGTTCCTTTAATGCTAAGAGTACTGCTTTGACTGTTCTGGATAGAAGAGCTTTATGGCGGAAGTCATGGTCTGCTGATCTAGTATATAAAAGCATAATTATTTCCCTCCCATTTTCCTCTTGTTTGGACCTGGACTGGTTGCTATCAGTCACTGGAGGTAAAGGATCTTTCCATCTGCAAGACAAAAAAAAAAAAAAAAAAAGCTTAGTCCACTGGACAATTTCACTCCTTTCATCGTTCCAAGACAAAGATCCTCCTTTTCAGTGTCTTGGAAGTCAGATACCCCCAAGTCCATGTTGAAGCCTAATTTCCCAGTAGTACTGCATAGGTTTTTGGTCCCACCCTCTTTAAGGTAGATTCCTCTTGTCTCATGACCCAAAAGATCCTTTTAAATGACAAAGCTTTCTTGGCATGCGTAACAGACCTAGAAGCCATGGGAGTAATTACTCTAGTCCTCTTGGGGGAACAGCTTCAAAGCTTCTGTTCAAATATTTTCATTGTTCATAGAAAGATGGGACTTAAAGGCCGATCTTGGATCTCAAAGCTGTAAAAAAAATCTGAAAGTTCCAACTTTCAAAATTGAGACATGTAAGATACAAAATTTGTCAGATTTGCCTTTCTTAACAGGCATTGCCAATATGTGCGGCTCTAATTTTGTCTGGCATCAGCAGCACCAAGAATCTTCTCAAGGATTCTTTGAGCTCTATTATCTGTAGTCAGATTTTAGGGCACAGCAGTAGCTACTTAACTAGACTGCATTCTTGCACAGACTTATTCTTTTCCGATGGTGTTGGAACATATGAAGGCAGCTCTTCAGTTCCTTTGTTCCAATGGTTGGATAATCATCCTCACCACAAAATTATATTTTAATATTCAAATGTATATTTTACCACAGGTACATTTGCATAAATACATATTCTAAAAATATAAACCTTATTTTTAAAAGGGTAGAAACTCCTTAATTAAAATGGCCAATAAAGTCCAAAGACACAATATATAAAAATGCAATACAAATATATAGCACCATATCCAGAAGCAGTGACTGCTCACAATAGTGTAAAGACCAAAAAAATCTGTGCCAAAAAAAAGCCAATATAGCTCAGAACAACCCTTCCCACACTTACTGCGTCTGGGGTATATATTTCCTTTTTCCCTGCAAGGAATCTGTTTCAACTGACTCCTGTACCCTTCCATCTTCCTGACCTCCTCTTATCTATCCCTCTCCTGATCTGAGCTGAATAAACTACAGGAAGAGAACCTGTTCCATATGTTTACGTCCATCTCCCAGGTCTGCATCTAGTGACTTCCTCAGTTATGAAGTGGAGAGGGAGGACACTAATCACGGTTAAAAATGGTGATCATCTATCCCACTAGATACTTGGAGATTTTTAGTATAGGGGGAAATTACTACAGAGCCCCTATCTCCCCCTATAGGGTATAATACCCTTCATGTGATTACCTGTCCCATGTATATGTCCCACAGTTTTAGAGGATGCAAAGGGGTACTTTTAAAGACCCAATACCCCCTAAAACACTAAGGTGTATGAGACCCAAATTTAGAATAGGGATCCCCCTCTGTTCAATGTGATTAGTAATGTATTTACTGTATGGGGGCCCCTAAGGAGTCTCTATCCCCTAAGTAACACACACAACCTCTCACATGAAAGAATAAGGATAACTTGGCAGTTTTTTGTTTGTTGTTGATGTTCTGGCTCATAGATTCATGTTTCTCTAAACTAATAAAAAATGTAAGAGACAAAATAAATGGTTGAGCTCGTGAATGGACAAATAATTGATATTTTGTGAAATTGTTTGTAGAATGACTTTTAATAGAACTATTTTAGTTATACGTATATTTTTTTATTGAGGGGAATGATTTTGGACAGGAAGACATATACATTGTCAAATGAATGAAGCCACCCTCTGAGAAAGTATAGTTTTAAAATGTATGGTTAAATATTTTATAACTACTCACATTTTTTTCATAAATTGGTAACAATAATATATTTTCTCTTATGAGTATTGGTTTGCGAAGGAAAACTGATGGTAAACATTAAACTATAAAATGTTTCCTTCTTAATATGGGAAGAGTCCACAGCTACATTCCTTACTTGTGGGAAATACTGAACCTGGCCACCAGGAGGAGGCAAAGACACCCCAGCCAAAGGCTTAAATACCTCCCCCACTTCATAACCCCAGTCATTCTTTGCCTTTCGTCACAGGAGGTTGGCAGAGAAGTGTCACAAGATTTCGGAGTAGTCTCTTATGGAGGGTAGTACTCTTCAAGATGGGACTGGAGTTTTAAGTAATCCTGTCAGCCATTCAGTGAGAGCGTGGATGAAAGTTAGATTTCGTAGATGCAGGGAGAGTCTTTCTGTAAAACCATCCTGACTCATATTAACAGCTCCATAAGCAATCGGCGTTGATGAGTTTCGCTGCCTGCTTTCTTCACTCAAGTCCATGTCAGAAGCAACGCTACTATCTGTCAAACTTGAAGGGCCGTGTTACTGTTCCACGGCATAGATTCTGGTAAGATCTTTTAATTTTTTTTATACATGTATGATAACGCAAGAAGACAGGGTCACAGTGTGACTCCTTTTTATCTGTATAGAATAAAGGGTTAATATCTCCTGAGGGGGATTATTGAACAGTGGGGAATAATCATATATGTGTGGGATGTTATGGGCTCATAGGCTGTTATGGAATATACAGTTTTCACTTTCACTTTGAGAGCTGTGCAGCTTACAAGTTTGGCACTTTTTTTCTCATAGCAGAGACAGTCCTGTATTGCACAGTTTTCATTACCTCTTTCCTGACCGGGTGTTTATCAGAGAGGAGTCATAAATCTCTGTACTGTCTGGGTCATAGGAGGTGAGGAATGCCCCAGCCATTGGGGTATAAGGGTGCCGTTTTTGTGAATAAAATAAGATTTATTTATTTTCTATAGTTCTCCGCTTATTGCACTAGCGACGGAGGATTCTGTTACTTTTTAGGGTACTCCCTCTGTTCCTAAAGAGTAATTCCTGTTTATATGGTGAGGAGGCCTTAGATCAGCCCTCTCAATTATGTTCCATATGCCTTGATAATGTGATAATATCAAACATGTTTGATACCACTGAGCCGTTCACCTCTGAGGAGTTGTCATCCAGTGAGGTGCGTACCCTACATGCTTATCTCTCTACACATGCAGTTTCCCGTAGCATTGCTGATCCTCCATCTGGAGGGGGCCTTATTTTCACCAGACATTACTGCGCAGTTCAGACGGCAGTGTCTGCAGCCTTTAATGTTTTACCTCGCCCTGCCAAGCGCAAGCATAAGGTTACATTTTGCACTTTCCAGAGTACATCAGATAATTTATTGGATTTAACTGATACGGTTATCCGAGGATGAAGTTCTTTCTGAGACTTCAGAGTATGAACATTCTGGGTCGGAGTCTGCTGCCTCTAAACTTCCGGTTGCGGAGGAACTAGACTTTAGTTTTAGGAGTTTGCGCTTTCTTCTAAAGGAAGTTTTTGTCATTCAGAAGTTCCAGAGGCCAAATTACCTGATGAACCTTTGATTCCTAAATTGGATAGAATTTGAGGACAGGGTGGTACCTTATCCTTTCCTGCTCCTTTCTTCTAAAGGAAGTTTTTGTCATTCAGAAGTTCCAGAGGCCAAATTGCCTGATGAACCTTTGATTCCTAAATTGGATAGAATTTGAGGACAGGGTGGTACCTTATCCTTTCCTGCTCCTGTTAGATGGCGAACATTATTAAGAATGAATGGGACAGGATTGGATTCCTTTTTCCCCTCTTCTCCCTTTAACAAATTGTTCCAAGTCCTGGACTCTCTATTAAGTTGTGAGGTTCCATCCCTAAAAGGGATGGCGCTATCTTCGCCCTTGCTAAGCGTACTACTATCCCACTTGAGGATAGCTCTTCGTTTTAGGAGACCATGGATAAAAGATGTAAACTCTGTTAAGAAAGATGTTTCAACATACGGGATAATAGTTTTTCAACCGGCGGCGGTTGTTACCACGGTTGATGGAGCAGTTACCTATTGGTGCGACTCCTTATGGGATTTGATCGAGGGGAAGGGTCCCCTTGACGTTCTTCAGGAAAGAATTAAGGCCTTGAGGTTGCTAATTCTTTTATCTGTGATGCTAATATGCAGAATATTTGTCTGAATGCCACGGCTTCAGCTTTTTCTGTTCAGGCCCATCGGGCTTTGGCTGAAGTCATGATCTGCGGATACGACTTCTAAGTCTAGACTTCTTTCCCTCCCCTTTCAGGAAATTATTTTGTTTGGTCCAGGCCTGGACTCCATTATCTGCATGGTCACAGGGGGCAAGGGTGCCCTCCTACCGCAAGAGAATATGAACTAGACTAAGTGACAATTTTAGTTCTTTTCGTTCTGATAAAGCCCATGCCTGCAGTCCTCCGCTAGGCCGAAGCAAAACAACAGCTCTTGAAAGCCGGCTCAGTCCTTGAATATATCCAAGCAGAGCAAGAAGCCCGCATGAATAGGCGGTCCCCGGTCCTCTTCTGGATCGTGTAGGGGGCAGTCTGTAGCTCTTTTTAGTCACTTGGTTCAGGGATGTGCAGGATCCATGGGTCCTGGAGGTCATAGGTCAGGGTTACAAGATAGGTTTCATGTCTAAGCCATCTAAGAGCAGATTCCTCCTCTCTCTTCTGTCTTCCTGACCAGAAAGGAGGAGAGCCTTTCTGGGGTGTGTACGGTATCTGTCCTCTTAGGAGTTATTGTCCCGGTGCCTATCGCAGTGAGAGGTTTAGGGTACTATTCAAACCTTTTCATGGTCCCGAAGAAGGGAGGGAACTTTCCGTCTGATTCTGTACCTAAAGTGCTTAAACAAGTTTTTAAATGTCCCCTCTTTTAACATGGAGACAATAGGTCCATTCTTCCCCTTGTTCAAGAAGGGCAGTTCATGACCACGATAGAACTGATGGATGCTCCCTTCACATACCAATCCTCAAGGACCACTTCCAGTTCCTAAGGTTTGCATTCCTGGACCAGCACTTCCAGTTTATTGCACTTCTGTTTGGTCTAGCTACGGCTCCAATAATTTTTTTTGAAGAGTGGACCATTCAGAATCTCTCCTCTGTCTTCTTCGATCCCATGGATGGAAGATAAATAGAGTTCTCTTGTATCAAGTACCAGGACTGAATTCATGGGTACTATATTAGAACCAGAGACACGTTGCAAGCTAGCTTCAACATGTTTTGCTTTCCAGACCTCCTTAAGGCCATTTGTGGCTTGTTGTATGGAAGCGATTGGTCTCATGGTGTCCAGCATGGACATGATTCCTTTGCCAGGTTTCACCTCAGACTGTGGCAACTGTGCAAGCTGAAGCAGTGGAACAGCGATCATTGGATCTGTCTCAACAGATTTCTCTGGACATCCGATCGAGAGAACCGCTCTCTTGGTGTGTTTGTCTGGATCACTTGTCCTGAGGGACCAACGTCTTAAGACCATCCTGGGTGATTGTGACTATGGTTGCGAGTCTGTCAGGATGGGGAGCTGTTTGGGCACAGGGCTTTTGGACTCAGGAGAAAAGCTCCCTCCCGATCTCATTTTGGATTTTCAGGCAATATACAATGCTCTGAAGGCTTGGCCTCTGCTGGGGTTGTCACAGTTTTTCAGATTCCTATCAGACAATATAACCTTGGTGGCTTACATCTACCATCAGGGGGGAACTAGAAGCTCCCTAGCTATGAGGGAAAGATCTCGAATTCTGGAGTGGGCTGAGACCCACGTTCGCTGTCAGTGGTTTTCCTCAGCAGATAATCCTTTCATCCGGGGGAATGGTCTCTCCATCCCGGGTGTTTGCGGAGATTTGCAAGAGGAGGATCTTATGAAGTCTCAATATCAAGCTATCCAGATATGTGTCGAGGTACAGGGATCCTCAGGCGGAGCTAACAGATGCATTAGCGGTGCTTTGGAGGTTCAATAATTTATCTTTCCGGCCGTTGCCACTACTTCCTAGTGTAGTGGCTTGAATCAAGCAGGCATCAGTGATTCTGATTGCTCCATCTTGGCCACGAAGGATATGGTTCAGATCTAGTGGGGATGTCCTCATCTCCTCCATGGAAGTTACCTTGTTGCAGGTATCTGCTGACCAAGGTCTTTTTGTTCATCAGTGTCTAGAGTCTCTGAGGCTGACTGCGTGGATATTGACTGCTTAGTACTAGCCAAGAGAGGGTTTTCTGAGAGTTATTTTTACTCCCATTTGAGCTTGTGAGCTGGTTGCTCGTTGCATCTATCATAAATTGTGGAGGACCTACTTATTCTGTTCTCCTGGATGAACTGGAGAAGGGCTTTTCTGCAAGTCCCCTGAAGGGACAGTTTCGGCCCTGTCTTTGTTGCTGCACAAGAGGTTCGCTGAGCCTCCAGATGTGCAGTCTTTTGTTAAGGCTCTGCTAGGTTCAGACCTGTGTTTAGATCTAATGCTCCTCTTTGGAGTTTAAATCTTGTTCTTAAAGTTTTGCAACGGGCACCGTTGGAGCCTATGCATGAAGTAGACAATAAATTGTTGTCTTGGAAGGTTCCTTTTCTACTGGCTATTGCTTCTGCGCACATAGTATCTGATTGTTGCCTTGCAATGCGTTCCTCCTTATCTGGCTTTCTGTGCTGATAAGGCTGCTCTACGAACCAAGTTAGGTTTTCTTCCTAAGGTTGTGTCATTTCGTAACATCAATCAAGAGATTGTGGTTCCTTTCTTATGTCTTAATCCTTCTTCGTTGAAGGAATGTTTAACCTAATTCTGCATGTGGTTTGTGTCTTGAAGTTCTATCTTCAGGCCACGATGGAATTTAGACTAACTTCTTTCGCTATTTGTCCTCCTTTACAGGAAGCATTAGGGGTCAGAGGGCCTCTTCGACTTCCTTATCTTTTTTTTGGCTGTGGAGTGTCATCCTTTTAGCATAAAGTCAGCGGGACATAAGCCTCCTCTGAGTATTACGGCTCATTCTACGAGAGCAGTGGTTTCCTCTTCGGCCTTCAAAAATTAGGCCTCTATGGATCAGATTTGTAAGGCGGCTAACTGGTCCTCCTTGCATACTTTTTCCAAATTTTACAAGTTTGATGTTTTTGCTTCTGCTGAAGCAGCTTTCGGGAGAAAGGTTTTATAGGCTGTGGTGCCCTCAGATTAAGCTACGCCTCTCTTTTTTCCCTCCCGTTAGCATTCCATGTACTCTAGAGCTTGAATATATGTTTCCCACAACTAAGGAATGCAGCTGTAGACTCTTCCCATATTATGAAGGAAAACCTAAATTATGACTTACCAGATAATTTCCTTTCCTTCTGTATGGGAAGAGTCCACAGCTCCCGCCGTGTTCTCTGATGGGCGGTCCTACATTTAAATTCTTCTGGCACCTTTTTCACCCTGAAGTTTCTCCTACGGTTCCTTGTTCCCTTGGCAGAATGATTGGGGTTATGAGGAAGTGGGGGAGGTATTTAAGCCTTTGGCTAGGGTGTCTTTTCCTCTTCCTGGTGGCCAGGTTCAGTATTTCCCACAAGTAAGGAATGCAGCTGTGGACTCTTCCCATACAGAAGGAAAGGAAATTATCTGGTAAGTCATAATTTATGTTTTTTTAAAATATTTAGGAAGTAATGTTATTTATATATGTATGCCGTAGACAATCGCACACACTTATATTTTCATGATATTTCTCCACACTAAAATATTTTTTAAAAATGCCTGGTCTGCTGAAAAGAAAAAAAAGAAGAAAAAGCTTAAATTGTATTTGTAAATGCAATGAGGCCAAATAACTGAAACCAACTGGTGTAGGAGTGTGCAAATGGCTCAGCAGTGAAAGGATTAAACTCTTTTTCAGGATGGACCCATTCGTCCAAGTTCATATTTAAACAAAATAAAAGTAAAATGAAACACATGATCGTCACTGCGACCATGTGCTTCAAAAATAGCACTGATTGGCTCCTGGGGGACTGCCTGCGTTTTGTTTCCAGAATGGACCAGGGCACCGCAAACGTTAGGACGTTTCATGCCATCCTAAAGGCGATTAAGACCAGCACTTTTAGGACTACATGCAACGTCCTAATTGCATCTAGGGGTTAATAGAGAAATAAAAAACATTAATATTTATACATCTAAGCTTCCCTGACTAACATCATCCGCTTTTACATTTCTGGTATCATCTTAATCCTTGTATATTTCTTCCCATCTGATTACAAATGTTTTTTAATGTGATGGAACATGACTGTGTATTGTCTTGTGACTGTGCACATTTTGTATTTTTTGTCTGTTGCAAAAATGCAAATAGATCTGATAACAATTCTACATTCATGGTCAGTGATGAGTAATGTTTATACCTTTTTCTTTCCATTTTTTCAACTTAACTGATTGCATACCATGGGATTTTAAACAAATTTCCAATTTACTTCTATTAACTAATTTGCTTTGTTCTTTTGCTATCCTTTTGTTGAAAACCACATTTAGGTAGGCTCAGAAGCAGCAATGGACTACTGGGAAGCAAGATGCTGATTGGTAGCTGCACATATTTGCCTCTTCTCATTGGCTCAATCAATGTGTTCAGATATCTCCTTGTAGTGCATTGCTGCCCCTTTAACAAAGGATACCAAGAGAATGTAAAAATTCGTAATCTATGTAAATTGGAATGTTGTTTAAAATTTGTTTTCTCTGATTTCATGTCCTTTTTATTATCATCTTCTATTATCACTGTCCTAATTGTTGTCATACAGTGTAATTTTAAAGGGACACGAAACCCCAACATTTTCTTTCTTGATTCAGATACAGCATACAAATTTAAATAACTTTCCAATTTATATCTGTTATCAATTTTGCTTCATTCTCTTGGTATCCATTTATTGAAGGGTCAGCAATGCGCTACTGTGAGCTATCTGAATATATATGTAAGTAAATGACAAGAGGCATATATGTGCAGCCACCAATCAGCAGTGAGCTCTCAGCTCCTGAGCCTACTTGGGTATTTTAAATAAAGGATACCAAGAGAACAAAGCAAAGTGTTTAAAATTGTATGCTCTATCTGAATCATGAAGCATAAATGTAGGGTTTTATGTCACTTTAAAAGGATTTTGTGGTTCAGACAGAGCATACAATTTTAAAAAGTTTCCAATTTTCTTTCTTTTATCAAATTTGCTTTGTTCCCATGGATATTCTTTGTTAAAGATACAACTATGTAGGCATCTGCAGCACTACATAGCAAGAACTAGTGCTGCCCTCTAGTGCTCTTGTAAATGAATAATATTCTTGCCAAACTGCTGTCGTATAGTGCTCCAGAAATGGGCCGGCTTCTAAGCTTATGTCCCTGCTTTTCAACAAACGATACCAAGCGAACAAAGACATTGATAATGGTAGTAAATTAGAAAGTTGTTAAAAATCTCATGCTCTATCGGAATCATGAAAGATATATTTTGGATTGCATGTCCCATTAACTGTAAAAGTAATCAACTGCTCAGTCTAATTTATTCTGTTACTATGCTGTATTACACATTTGAGTCTGAAACATTTCAATGCCAATTAAATAACATAATTTATGCAATATCCTTTGAGTAGTTTTATAATGATCTTTGAGCTATCGTGACTACATTTGATTTTGTGTCTCTAAAACCTGCTGCATTGCTTCAAAACCTAGTAATTATATAACAGGTTATGGTATGAAGTTGATGGGGGTGGTTTGCTATTCTGCTAGTAGAATAAGGAGAAAAAAAAGAGGGACAAAATGCAGTACTCAAGTATGCCTTGAATTATGAATAGGGCTTTAAAGGGAGATTAAACATTGGCATAATTTGTGGGCTTTAACGCTGCTACTAAAGTCTAGTTTGTAGGTTGTTTTTTTATAAACTTCATAATTGGCACAGTGTACTTGGTGCAGATCTCTTGAGTTTATAGACAGCGATTAACATCATACACGTGGCACCAAACATTAAAGTAAAGGCTAAAGAAGCTTTTATAAAGCACTTGCAAGGTTTCTTGATACATTGACTTCCACATTTCTTTTTAGGTTGAGATTTTCAGGTGGATAAGCATACTACACTGGCCTCTTTGGTCTTAAGTGCTATAAAAAGACTTTCAACAACTGTAAAGAATGTTCTCTCTGTAAACCTTTTAATTATCCTGACATTTATCCAATACGTTACAGTCTTTTGCTATTTGGTTCCTTACAGAGCTATAGTGGTGTGAGTACAGTACACTGGTTTTCAAACCTGTACTCAGGTCTCCCTAACAGGCCAGATTTTCAGGATAACCTGAAGAGCAGGTAAATTAACCATGGTTACTAATCAGCTGATTTTTTTCACTTGTGCTTCAGTTCAGATATCCTCAAAATCTGGCCTGTTAGGGAGACCTGATAGCTTTAAAAAACAGTTATAGTACAAAGCCAAAAATACAGATGTTCTTTTCATTGAGATGATATAGACCTTTGATCTATAAAAGTTATTTAATGTGACATTAAACTTAAAGGGACAGTAAAGTTAAAATAAAAGAGACAGTCTATACCAGAATTTGAATTGTTTAAAAAGATAGATAATCCATTTTATTACCCATTCCCCAGCTTTGCATAACCAACACGTTTATATTAATATACTTTTTTACCTCTGTGATTACCTTGTATCTAAGCCTCTGCAGACTGCCCCCTTATCTCAGTTCTTTTGACAGACTTGCATTTTAGCCAATCAGTGCCCTCTCAGTAACTCCACGGGCGTGAGCACAATGTTATCTATATGGCACACATGAACTAGCGCCCTCTAGCTGTGAAAAACTGTCAAAATGCCCTGAGATAAGAGGCGGCTTCAAGGTCTTAGAAATTAGCATATGAGCCTACCTAGGTTTAGCTTTCCTAAGAATACCAAAAGAACAAAGCAAAATTGATGATAAAAGTAAATTGGAAAGTTGTTTAAAATTGCATGCCCTATCTGAATCGTGAACGTTTAATTTTGACTTGGCTGTCCCTTTAAACTTTCATGATTTAGATAGAGCATGTGATTTTAAACAACTTTCCAATTTACTTCTATTATCAAAATGACTTTGTTCTCTTGATGTCCTTTTCTAAGACAAAAGCTATGTATGCTGATTGAAGCTCAGGGGTGTGCACTTGTCTTTAGCATTCTGTGGCAGCATTGCTTTAATTAATGTTACAAACTCTGCTCCCAGATGACTAGACACACTTGCACGCTTCTAAGCTCACCTAGGATTACTCTTTAATAAAGGACACCAAGAGAACTTAGCAAAAGTAAAGAATGTTAAAGTAAAGGGATAGTCTAGTCAAATTTAAACTTTTGTGATTCAACAACTTTCCAATTTAGTTTTATCATCAAACTTGCTTTGTTCTCTCGATATTCTTTGTTGAAAGATAAACCTATGCAGGCTCATATGACAATTTCTAAGCCTTTGAAGGTCGCCTCTTATCTCTATCCATTTTGACAGTTTTTCACAGCAAGACAGTGCAAGTTCATGCGTGCCCTATAGATAGAATTGTGCACTGATTGGCTAAAATGCATGTCTGTCAAAGGAACTGAAATAAGGGGGCAGTCTGCAAAGGCTTAGATACAAGGTAAAACATTGTATTAACATAACAGTGTTGGTTATGCAAAACTGGGGAATGGGTAATAATCTATCTTTTTGAACAATAAACATTTTCAAGTAGACTGTCCCTTTAAGGCTGTTCAGTAAGGTTGCTGGTTTTCTGCTTCTGTGTTGTACTGTACTCAGGGAGAGGCACTGCCTGCTGGTACAAAGGTGTGTGTGTGATGAATCATTGCTGTTTGTATTTCCTTGTTCAGTAAAGTTTCTGGGTTTGTGTAAGTGTTGCTGTGTTTTGCACCTAAGCGTAGGGAGGGATTTCTGTTCTTGTGTTTGCTTGTTCAGTAAGATTGCATAATGGAGTTAAGTTAAAGTGTCAGTAAGGATTTTATCTAGTGCACAATGTATCATGAGCAGCCATAACAAGGCTTATATCTATGTTGCAAGTCTGAGCATATTTCCTCTCTGGGAGCTTTTTATTAGCATACTAGAGGAATGAACTCCAACACTGCATGATATACATTCTGTTGATAGGTAAATGTGATGACAGAGCAGTTTGGACATGCCAGTAGTACTGGTAACTGGTCTGGTGCAGGAGGGATATTCAAAGAAGTAGTTTGGTTATATAGAAGCAAAAGCACAGTTTTGAGTTGATACACTCTAAAAGATGTTGCAAAAGCACAGTCAGAGATAAAGTCAGAGACAGTTTTGAGTTGATACACTCTAAAAGATGTTGCAAAAGCACAGTCAGATAAAGTCAGAGACAGTTTTGAGTTGATACACTCTAAAAGATGTTGCAGATGGACTCTAAATGCTAGGAATATCAGCCTAGCTATGGCAACATCAGTGAGGGCTGTTTCCCTTATTCTGATGAATAGCTTCTTCAGTAGTAATGGTGGGGGCAGCGTATCATTCAGAGAGGGAAGGTTGCGTTTGCTGTTTAACAGGTGTTGACAGTGACATATTGTTGGTTATGTTGACAAAACTTTGGAGAGGTCTGGGATTGATCCTGCAGTCATAGTTAGGGTTTGCTACCTCAGCTATTTTTTCCTGGACTCTTATGAGTTACACATACTGCTTGGTATGCAGGGAGGAACATAATTAGTGTTGTCTAGAATCCCTATTCTTGTGCAATTCATGTTCCCCTCTGCACACCCTGCAGCATGTGTAACTTATAAGTGTCCAGGAAAACATGGCCGAGGTGGCAACTCTAGTCATAGTGCATGTTGGTACCAATAACAAAGCTAGCAGGAGATTGAGTGTTGTAAAAACGACTTGCGGGAACCAGGAAGCAAATTTAAAGATAACCGAAACTGAACTTTTATTGTTTCAATGCTTATAATTTCCATAGTGTGTGTGTTTAAGGCATATACTGACATGCACAAAAGCATAGAGATATTTTTTATTTTTTTTACCTAAGCGATCCCCTAGCCAGTATGTTAAAGGGACATAAATGTCTAAAAAGATTATGCTCAGGTGTGTTACCGTATTTTATTCTCATATTGCCTGTTTTTAGCTATGTGTTTAACCTCTACAAAGGTATTAAACACAGCTCCAGTTTATTACTGGGACCTAGCTGAACATATCTGGTGAGCCAATGACAAGTGGGCATATGTGTGTACCCACTAATACCCTGCTAGCTCATTCTAGTGCATTACTGCTCGTGAATCTGAACCATAACCGTTTACATTTTTTTTCTTGTCCTGTTAAGATCTGCCCATCGGAATGGAGCGTATTTACACACAGTATTTGAATTATATTTAAAGGGATAGTATAGTAAATGAAATGTTCATGATTCAGATAGAAGTAAATTGGAAAGATGTTTAAAATTGCTGCCTCAATTATCAAATTTTTGTATCCTTTTCTTCTGTTAAGTGTGATCAGTCCACGGGTCATCATTACTTCTGGGATATTACTCCTCCCCAACAGGAAGTGCAAGAGGATTCACCCAGCAGAGTTGCATATAGCCCCTCCCCTCTACGTCACCCCCAGTCATTCTCTTGCACCCAACGACTAGATAGGATGTGTGAGAGGACTATGGTGATTTTATTTAGTTTTATTTCTTCAATCAAAAGTTTGTTATTTTTTAATAGCACCGGAGTGTGTTATTCCTTCTCTGGTAGAGTTTGAAGAAGAATCTACCAGAGATTTTACTATGATTTTAGCCGGAGTAGTTAAGATCATATTGCTGTTTCTCGGCCATCTGAGGAGAGGTAAACTTCAGATCAGGGGACAGCGGGCAGTTTAATCTGCAAAGAGGTATGTAGCAGTTTTTATTTTCTAACAATGGAATTTGCTGAGAAAATCCTGCCATACCGACATTATATCATGTATGTATAATTTACATTTTAATATTCTGGTGAATGGTACTTCACTGGAATTACACTGTGTATATAAGACTTTAGCCTAATAGCAATGCAACAGGCTTTTTAATAACTCTTAATTATGTTAAACGTTTTTGCTGGAATGTAAAATCGTTTTCATTTTCTGAGGTACTGGGTGAATAAAATGTTTGGGCACTATTTTTCCACTTGGCAGTTGCTGGATCTAATTATGACAGTTTTTAATCTCTCTCACTGTTATGTGTGAGGGGGTGGGACCTTTTTTGGCGCTTTTACTACGCATCAAAAATTTCAGTCAAAAGCTTATTGTTTTTTCCTGCATGTTCCGGTTTATCTCTACAGAACCCGGAGATCTTCAAAGCTAATTTGAGGGAAGTAATCTAACAGAGCTGTAAGATTGTAGTTGACTGTGATAAAAAACGTTTATTCTTTAACCTTTTTATGCCTCAGGGTTAGTTATTGCTTGCTACTGGGTACAAGCCTTTGCTAAGTTGCATTTTGTTTTACAAAGCTGATTGATTTAATCTGTTATATATATTCAGTGCTTTTCAAGCACAGTTCGTTTTTTCATTGCGTTTTAATTGTATAGTATTTCCAAATTGCAAGTTTATTTGCTAGTTTGTTAAACATGTCTGATTCAGAAGATGAGACCTGTACTATTTGTACTAACGCCAAGGTGGAGCCCAATAGAAATTTATGTACTAACTGTATTGATGCTACATTAAATAAAAGTCAATCTGTACAAATTGAACAAATTTCACCAAACAACGAGGGGAGAGTTATGCCGACTAACTCGCCTCACGTGACAGCACCTGCATCTCCCGCTCGGGACGTGCGCGATATGGCGACGCCAAGTACATCTGGGCGGCCATTACAAATAACATTACAAGATATGGCTACTGTTATGACTGAGGTTTTGGCTAAATTACCAGAACTAAGGGGCAAGCGTGATCACTCTGGGGTGAGAACAGAGTGCGCTGATAATGTTAGGGCCATGTCAGATACTGCGTCACAACTGGCAGAACATGAGGACGGAGAGCTTCATTCTGCGGCTGACGGTTCTGATCCAAACAGATTGGATTCAGATATTTCAAATTTTAAATTTAAGCTGGAAAACCTCCGTGTTTTACTAGGGGAGGTGTTAGCGGCCCTGAATGATTGTAACACAGTTGCAATACCTGAGAAAATGTGTAGGTTGGATAAATATTTTGCTGTACCAACAAGTACTGACGTTTTTCCTATACCTAAAAGACTAACTGAAATTATTACTAAGGAGTGGGATAGACCCGGTGTGCCGTTCTCACCCCCTCCGATATTTAGAAAGATGTTTCCAATAGACACCACCACACGGGATTTATGGCAAACGGTCCCTAAGGTGGAGGGAGCAGTTTCTACTTTAGCTAAACGTACCACTATCCCGGTAGAGGATAGCTGTGCCTTTTCAGATCCAATGGATAAAAAATTAGAGGGTTACCTTAAGAAAATGTTTGTTCAACAAGGTTTTATATTGCAACCCCTTGCATGCATTGCGCCGATCACGGCTGCAGCGGCATTCTGGATTGAGTCTCTAGAAGACAATCTTAGTTCAGCTACGCTGGACGACATTTCAGACAGGCTTAGAGTACTTAAGCTATCTAATTCATTCATTTCGGAAGCCGTAGTACATTTAATTAAACTTACGGCTAAGAATTCCGGATTCGCCATTCAAGCGCGCAGAGCGCTGTGGCTAAAATCCTGGTCAGCTGATGTAACTTCTAAGTCCAAATTACTTAATATACCTTTCAAGGGACAGACCTTATTTGGGCCTGGTTTGAAAGAAATTATCGCTGACATTACAGGAGGTAAGGGCCACGCCCTACCTCAAGACAAAGCCAAACCTAAGGCTAGACAGTCTAATTTTCGTTCCTTTCGGAATTTCAAAGCAGGAGCAGCATCAACTTCCACTACTCCAAAACAAGAAGGATCTGGTGCTCGCTACAGACAAGGCTGGAGACCTAACCAGTCCTGGAATAAGGGTAAGCAGGCCAGGAAGCCTGCAGCTGCCACTAAAACAGCATGAATTGAGGGCCCCCGATCCGGGATCGGATCTAGTGGGGGGCAGACTTTCTCTCTTCGCCCAGGCTTGGGCAAGAGATGTCCAGGATCCCTGGGCGCTAGAGATAATATCTCAGGGATACCTTCTGGACTTCAAACACTCTCCTCCAAGAGAGAGATTTCATCTGTCAAGGTTGTCGACAAACCAAACAAAGAAAGAAGCGTTTCTACGCTGCATACAAGAACTATTGTTAATGGGAGTAATCCATCCAGTTCCACGGTCGGAACAGGGACAAGGGTTTTACTCAAATCTGTTTGTGGTTCCCAAAAAAGAGGGAACTTTCAGACCAATCCTGGATTTAAAGATCCTAAACAAATTCCTAAGAGTTCCATCATTCAAAATGGAGACTATCCGGACAATTTTACCCATGATCCAAGAAGGTCAGTACATGACCACAGTGGACTTAAAAGACGCTTACCTTCACATACCGATTCACAAAGATCATTACCGGTATCTAAGGTTTGCCTTTCTAGACAGGCATTACCAGTTTGTGGCTCTTCCATTCGGATTGGCTACAGCTCCAAGGATCTTCACAAAGGTTCTAGGTGCTCTTCTGGCGGTACTAAGACCGCGGGGAATTTCGGTAGCTCCGTACCTAGACGACATTCTGATACAAGCTTCGAGCTTTCAAACTGCCAAGTCTCATACAGAGTTAGTACTGGCATTTCTAAGGTCACATGGATGGAAGGTGAACGAAAAGAAAAGTTCACTCGTTCCACTCACAAGAGTTCCCTTCCTGGGGACTCTTATAGATTCTGTAGAAATGAAGATTTACCTGACAGAGGACAGGTTAACGAGACTTCAAAGTGCTTGCCGCACCCTTCATTCCATTCAACACCCATCGGTGGCTCAATGCATGGAGGTAATCGGCTTAATGGTAGCGGCAATGGACATAGTGCCATTTGCTCGCTTACACCTCAGACCACTGCAATTGTGCATGCTAAGTCAGTGGAATGGGGATTACTCAGACTTGTCCCCTTCTCTGAACCTGGATCAAGAGACCAGAAATTCTCTTCTATGGTGGCTTTCTCGGCCACATCTGTCCAGGGGGATGCCTTTCAGCAGACCAGACTGGACAATTGTAACAACAGACGCCAGCCTTCTAGGTTGGGGTGCCGTCTGGAATTCTTTGAAGGCTCAGGGACAATGGAGTCAGGAGGAGAGTCTCCTGCCAATAAACATTCTGGAATTGAGAGCAGTTCTCAACGCCCTCCTGGCTTGGCCCCAGTTGACAACTCGGGAGTTCATCAGGTTTCAGTCGGACAACATCACGACTGTAGCTTACATCAACCATCAGCGAGGGACAAGAAGCTCCCTAGCAATGATGGAAGTATCAAAGATAATTCGCTGGGCAGAGTCTCACTCTTGCCACCTGTCAGCAATCCACATCCCGGGAGTGGAGAACTGGGAGGCGGATTTCTTAAGTCGTCAGACTTTTCATCCGGGGGAATGGGAACTTCATCCGGAGGTCTTTGCCCAAATACTTCGACGTTGGGGCAAACCAGAGATAGATCTCATGGCGTCTCGACAGAACGCCAAGCTTCCTCGGTACGGGTCCAGATCCAGGGATCCAGGAACAGTCCTAATAGATGCCCTGACGGCACCTTGGGATTTCAGGATGGCTTATGTGTTTCCACCCTTCCCGATGCTTCCTCGATTGATTGCCAGAATCAAACAGGAGAGAGCATCAGTGATTCTGATAGCACCTGCATGGCCACGCAGGACTTGGTATGCAGACCTGGTGGACATGTCATCCTGTCCACCTTGGTCTCTACCTCTGAAACAGGACCTCCTGATACAGGGTCCTTTCAAACATCAAAATCTAACTTCTCTGAAGCTGACTGCTTGGAAATTGAACGTTTGATTTTATCAAGATGTGGGTTTCTGAGTCAGTTATTGACACCTTAATACAGGCTAGGAAGCCTGTTACCAGAAAGATTTACCATAAAATATGGCGTAAATACCTATATTGGTGTGAATCCAAAGGTTACTCTTGGAGTAAGGTTAGGATTCCTAGGATATTGTCTTTTCTACAAGAGGGTTTAGAAAAGGGCTTATCTGCTAGTTCATTAAAGGGACAGATCTCAGCTCTGTCTATTCTGTTACACAAACGTCTGTCAGAAGTTCCAGACGTTCAGGCTTTTTGTCAGGCTTTGGCCAGGATTAAGCCTGTGTTTAAGACTGTTGCTCCACCATGGAGTTTAAATCTTGTTCTTAACGTTTTACAGGGCGTTCCGTTTGAACCCCTTCATTCCATTGATATAAAGTTGTTATCTTGGAAAGTTCTATTTTTAATGGCTATTTCCTCGGCTCGAAGAGTCTCTGAGTTATCAGCCTTACATTGTGATTCTCCTTATTTGATTTTTCATTCGGATAAGGTAGTTCTGCGTACTAAACCTGGGTTCTTACCCAAGGTAGTCACTAACAGGAATATCAATCAAGAGATTGTTGTTCCATCCTTGTGTCCAAATCCTTCTTCAAAGAAGGAACGTCTTCTGCACAATCTGGATGTAGTTCGTGCCCTAAAATTTTACTTACAGGCAACTAAAGAATTTCGACAAACGTCTTCCCTGTTTGTCATTTACTCTGGTCAGAGGAGAGGTCAAAAAGCTTCTGCTACCTCTCTCTCTTTTTGGCTTCGTAGCATAATACGTTTAGCCTATGAGACTGCTGGACAGCAGCCTCCTGAAAGAATTACAGCTCATTCCACTAGAGCTGTGGCTTCCACTTGGGCCTTTAAGAATGAGGCCTCTGTTGAACAGATTTGCAAGGCTGCAACTTGGTCTTCGCTTCATACTTTTTCCAAATTTTACAAATTTGACACATTCGCTTCCTCGGAGGCTATTTTTGGGAGAAAGGTTCTTCAGGCAGTGGTTCCTTCTGTATAAAAGAGCCTGCCTATCCCTCCCGTCATCCGTGTACTTTTGCTTTGGTATTGGTATCCCAGAAGTAATGATGACCCGTGGACTGATCACACTTAACAGAAGAAAACATAATTTATGCTTACCTGATAAATTCCTTTCTTCTGTAGTGTGATCAGTCCACGGCCCGCCCTGTTTTTAAGGCAGGTAATTATTTTTAAATTATACTCCAGTCACCACTACACCCTTGGTTCCTCCTTTCTCGTTGGTCCTTGGTCGAATGACTGGGGGTGACGTAGAGGGGAGGGGCTATATGCAACTCTGCTGGGTGAATCCTCTTGCACTTCCTGTTGGGGAGGAGTAATATCCCAGAAGTAATGATGACCCGTGGACTGATCACACTACAGAAGAAAGGAATTTATCAGGTAAGCATAAATTATGTTTTTTGAAGAGTAATCCTAGGTAGGCTGATAGAAGCTCATAAGTGTGAATGTGTCTTTAGCTGTCTATGGTAGCATTGTTTGTAACTATGTATAACAGTAAACCTCAGGAAGGCTAACAGGAGCTTAGGAGCAAGCACTTGTTTTAATAATCTATGGCAGTAGTGTTTGCAACAATGTTTATAGCAATTTTATACATAGTTGCATATACTGCAGCCAAATGGTAAAAACAAGTGCATGCTGCTGAGCTCACCTATGATTAATCTTTAACAAAGGATACCAAGAGAACCAAGCTCATTTGATAATACAAGTAAATTGGAATTTGCATGCTGTATCCAATCCATTTATTATTTTATTTAATTTTGACTTTAAAATATGGTATTTGTGAGACCAGAAGCTGTTTTAAACAATAGTCAAATAAGGAGTTGTGCTTGTGAGTTTTAGACATGCTCTGAGTTTTATTTACATCAGGGTCTTTACCAGAGTATGAACAGGCTGACATTCACATTTTGAGAAGGTCCGTAAAGGGAAATCTGAATATATGTCTGCTGTTCATTAAAGAATAGCATATGAGCCAAGTCTAAAAAAAAAATTTCTTTCTAATGATACAGTGAGTCCACGGATCATCATCAATTACTGTTGGAAATATCACTTCTGGCCAGCAGGAGGAGGCAAAGAGCACCACAGCAAAGCTGTTAAGTATCACTCTGATCTTTTCTGGGGTCTAGCCGTAGTCTACGTCAGTCTCTTCAGTAGGGCAGGGGTGGCTTTTAAGCATTTGGGATCTTGTGGGGTACAATCCCCACTGTGCCTCTCAAACAGTTTTGCTGCCCTATCCAGATAGCCTGAGTAAGCTTACTCAGTCTTTCTTTTTTGCCACAGGTCCATGTGAGGAGATTAATCTTCCGCTTGCCAGGTTAAGAGCGGACCTAATTTTATTATTTTTGCCTAAGGGGAAAAGACTCGGGAAGGTTTGGTAAGGGACTCCTCTGTGTTTTGTTAGATACTTCGGTGAAATGAAGCGTGGTACATATGTGCGCTTAATTTTCTGTCTGTTTTTAGTTCCTGCCTCCATCTTCTCTGTGTTAAGTGCGACACTGGAGCGGCG
Organism: Bombina bombina; assembly: GCF_027579735.1. NCBI lineage: Eukaryota > Metazoa > Chordata > Amphibia > Anura > Bombinatoridae > Bombina > Bombina bombina. The sequence goes on from NC_069509.1 coordinate 121,355,187, forward strand.
CCATCCTAACAAAATGCTCGCTGGCTGTTCCAGCGTGACAAGCTGACAGCTTGTAAGATTTAGAGCAGGGGCGCTCAGAGATCAAATGTAAAATATTGAATGTGAGTGCGCTTTTTACAGCTAGTATACTTTAAGGATTTTGATAAGTTTCACCGCATCGTTCTCGGGTTTAGAACAGCGCAGCATTCTGGTGACTATTTTCTTTTTGTTAGCCAGCAGCTCAGATTTCCTCTCGTGTAGAGGACATTGCCTGCAATCGATATAGAAAACCTTACCCTGTCGCAATCTTTGTTTTCACATTATTATTATTATTATTATTCTTATTCTTTATTTATAAAGTGCCAACAGATTCCGCAGCGCTGCCCATGAGTACAAGGATAACAGTACAATGGAGAAACAATACGATAAGACAAAATTTTACAGACAAAAACAGGGGGACTTGAGGGACCTATTCCCATGGGAACTTACAATCTAGATGGGTAGGATGGGAAACAGGAGGTGGGGACTGCAAAGGTGAGAATATCAGTGAGGAGATAGAGGGCAGCTGTTAGGTAAGTGAAGTTAGTATGTTAATAAGTCGGGTGATAAGCTTTCCCGAACAGAAAGGTCTTTAGGGAACGTTTAAAGGAGGAGAGGTTAGGGGAAGTCTGACAGCCCGAGGAAGTGCGTTCCATAGGGTTGATGCCACCCGAGAAGTCCTGTAGTCTAGCATGAGAGGAGTTGATGGTAGAGGACACAAGAAACAGGTCATTGTTGGATCTTAGGGGGCGGGCAGGAGTGTATTTGTTGATAAGTGAGGACAGGTAGGGTGGGGCAGCATTGGTGAGGGCTTTGTAGGTCAGGGTGAGAATTTTGAATTTAACTCTTTTGTGAATGGGGAGCCAGTGAAGGGACTCACAGAGAGGTGCAGCAGAAACAGAGCGTCGAGAGAGTTGGATTAGTCTGGCAGATGCATTAAGGATGGATTGGAGGGGAGAGAGGCGGGAGAGATGGAGGCCAGTTAGTAAGTTGTTACAGTAGTCAAGTCGGGAAATTACCAGGGAGTGGATTAGCTGTTTAGTAGTTTCAGCACTTAGAAACGGACGAATTTTGGAGACATTGCGTAGGTGGTTGCGGCAGGATGAAGAGAGCAATTGGATGTGGGAAATGAAGGACAGATTTGAGTCAAGCGTGACTCCAAGGCAGCGGACTTGGGGTGATGGGGAGATAGTGGTGCCACCAACAGTGATGGAAAAATTAGAAACTGGAGTAGAGTTAGAGGGGGGAATTAGAAGTAGTTCGGTCTTGGACACGTTTATACTTTGGTGGTGAGAGGCCATCCAGGAGGAAATGCCACACTGTGTTTTAAATATTTGATGTGTCATATTTCTTACAGTTATATACCTCTTTGGTTAGTGGTAGATATTAATTTGTACTTGGAACAGGGATAGCTCTTAAGGACAACATTTGTTTGGCAAACATTTATGTCCATTATATTTTTTTCTTGAGGGCAGCTTGTTGTGATAATCTTTTATGTCCCTCATGTTAAATAAAATATTTTTTTTAAATAATATGCATTTTTCTTTGATCCTTTTGTTCCTCAATACAAAATTTCTAGACATTTTAATTGGTCTATGCTTTTTTATTAGCCAGAGCTAGGAAATGTACACCTAGTTTGTTGCAATCTGAGTCTGTCTCCCAGGATGATGCTGTTCAGGCATTGCAACGGCTTCTCCTTAAAGGTCCCAAGCCTTTATGGCGTCACATGCAGTGCCCTGCGGTTCCTCTCAATCTCCTGGAGGAGTGTATTTGCCTACAGAATTTGCAGCTCAGGTACCCTCGGCTTTGTCTGTTTTTCCTTTCTTACAGGGAAAATGCAAGAGGACATTAAAGTTTTCAGATAGTAGGATTCTGTTACACATTCTGCTACACAGATCGCTCTCTCGCCTAAGTCTGGTGAGGAGGATTCGCCGGTAGTTTCTGAGGGTGAAATCTCTGATCTGGGCAGTTTAATTCCTTCATCTGATGCTGAAGTGATCTCCTTCAGATGTATGCTTGAATACCTTGTGTATTGTTAAGAGGTTTTTGACTACTTGGACGACACCGATGCCCTCGTCGTTGTCAACCCTTGAAAGTTTAGTAAACTTGATCCTTCCTGTGATGTTTCTTTCTTCAGGGCAGGAGTGCTATAAAAATGTTTTTGATAGGAGTGGGAGTAGTTCGGGATGCCTTTCCTCCTGTATCCAGTCCTTTAGGGATTATCCTATTGCTGACTTCTTGAATTGCACGGTGTCCTATGTAGAAGGGAACTTTTCTACTATGGTGAAAGCTTGCTGGGACCATAACCCAGAGGTCGATGGATCGTTACCATCCTCTGCTAAGGGCTGAAGGTTAATTGTTCTTTCAGAGCAATGCCTTGTCTTCTTAGACTTGCTGTACTAGCCGCTGGACATTGTGAATGCAGTCTTGGCAGCTGGGTAACCTACCTGTAGTTTAGTGGTACGGTTTAGGCTTTATATTTCTGCAGTTGCAGGTTCAATTCTTATTATTCCACCAAATTTAAAGCTTATGGCGTTCCCTTGTAAGGTTGAGACCTTGTTGGGACTGGGTTTAACAGATTTTTCATCTGACTGTAAGGGTGATAAAGATGTTTTTTTCTACCACAGGTCAACAGAGTAAGACTGGAGGATAGTTTCCTTTTCCATTTTTTGCTCAGTCATGCCTTTTGGAGCTCAATCCAAGATTACCTCTCGGGGCAGTTTTTTCTTTCTAGGGTATCTGCTTCCCAGGTGTGATGAGAGGATTTTCTTGAACTGGATGTTCGGTATCTTCCTCCCTGGGAGTGACATTATCAGCCCTAGTTTGGGAACAGGATCTATGTATTTACCTCATGTAACTCAGTTTCTGACCTTCAATCTCGAGTTTTCTGAGTTTTCGTCATCCTAATCAGACTTTTAGGTCTTGGGATATTGCAATAATATATAGTTCACTGGTCCAATCTTCTTTCCCAGGGTGAAATTTTTGGGTTACTCTGCTATACCCTGGATGCACTCGATTCCTTCTATCTCTGCAATTATGCAGGGTCAGGCCTGGTCAGTACCTGAATGAGAGTCCGCCTGAGATCTCTAGGTGCGTTATGCTTTGTCCTTAATACATTCTCTATTTAGGGAAAGACTTTTCTTCTTTCTGGTGTACTGTCCGGCCATCAGCAAACCCTAGTGGTCCAGTAGCTAGCTTAGCCTATCTGTATCGGATCTAGCTACAGCTGATTTTACTTCACCTTTCTGTGTTTCGATATAGGAGGGAATTGGTCTAATCGTTCCCATGGACATCATTCCCTTTGCTTTTTACATAGGATTTCAGTCTGGCACACATGTTTTTATCTGTTGGTTCACCTTACACGAGTCATTTCTCGTATTCAACAGGAGAGAGCAGTGGTGTTTCTATTAGCCTCTGCGTGACCTCACAGGACCTGGTATGCAGACTTAGTGGGAGATCTTTCAGATCTGTCTCAAAAGATCTAGATCAGTGTGGAGATTCTCTCCCATAGTATCTATCTCAGGGCTTGTGTTTCTACAGTTTTTCCTGGGTGATGTGACCACGATGCCAATCTGCTGGGCTAGTATGTGGTCTGAGTTTTGTTTAAGGATATGGACTTGGAAGTGTTTGCTCTCCTCTTTAACATCTTGGAGTAGAGTGATTTGCAATGCTCTGATGGCCTGGGCGTCCTTAGCTTGGTTCCAGTCGGATATTATCTCCTCATTGGTTTAATTCAACCACCAGGGAGGAACTAGGGGTTCCTTGGCCATGTAGGAGGTGATTTGGAATGGTCAGTGGGCGGAAGCTCACTATTGCTGTCTGTCCACCACTTTTTCAGGGGTGGAAAATTGGCTTCTGAACAAACAGTTTTTTATCCCGGGGAGTGGATCTTCTTCTGGAGGTGGTTTCTAGGTAGACCCTCAGATGGGCGGTCCAGAGTTTCTGAGGGCTTTTCGACAGACTGACGGGTTTCCAAGGTATGGTTCTTGGTCAAGTGATCCACTGTCCGCCCTGATAGATGCTGGCATCTCTCTACTTTGGAGACTGGCCTTGAGGAAGGACCTTCTGTGCAGGGTCCCTTCCTTCATCTAAATTTCGTTTCTCTGATGCTGCCTGCCTGGAGATTGAACTCTTGGTTTTGTCTAAGCGTGGGTGTTCTGAGTCGGTCATTGAGACCATGACTTAGGCTTGCAGGCCAGTTTCTTGAAGTTTTGTCATCAATTATGGCATACTTATTGTTTTTGGTGGGAATTCAGGGCCTACCCTTGGAGTGGAGTCAGGATTCCTAGATCTTGGTCCTGTCTCCAGAATATCTGGAGAAGGGTTTGTCAGTCAGTAACCTAAAGGGTCCGAATTCTGCATTGTCTATTTTTGCTACATAAGCATCTGGTGGATGTGCCCAATGTGCAATGTTTGGCATCAAACTTGTGTTTTAGTCGGATGCTCCTCCTTGGAGCTTAACTTTGTTCTTCAAGTTTTGTGGCTAGCTCTATTTGAGCCTTTTAATTCCATAGCTATTGAATAGTTATCTTGGAAGACTGTCTCTTCTGCTCAGAGAGTCTTGGATTTCTCAGCTTGGCAGTGTGATTCACCTTATCTTTCTTACCGATGAGGCAATTTTTTTGTACTAACTTAGGTTTTTTCTCAGTTGTTTAGAATGGGAACATTTTCAAGAAATTATGATTCCTTCTCCATGCCCTAGTCCTTCTTCTCATAAGGAATGTTGGTGGCACAACTTGGATGATGTGTGTGCTCTTATTTTTTATCTACAGGCGACTAAAGATTTTCGCCAGCCTTCTGTTTGTTTCTCTGGGAATTGTAAAGATCAGAAAGCTTCTGCTACTTTTCTTTCTCTTGGTGAGAAGTATTATTCGTTTGGGTTATGAGACTGCTGAACAACAGCCCCCTGAGAGAATTACAGATCATTCCATTAGGTCTGTCTCCATTTCTTGAGTTTTCAAGAATGAAGCTTCTGGGGATCTGATTTGCAAGGCTGCAACTCGGTTATTTTTGCACACTTTTTCAAATTTTTATAGATTTAATGCTTTTGCCTCAGCCGAAGTTTCTTTTGGGAGAATGGCTCTTTAGGCAGTGGTGCCTTCTGTTTAGGTTCCCTGTTTTGTCCCTCCCTTATCATCTGTGTCCTCTAGCTTGGGTATTGATTCCCAACAGTAATTGATGATGATCCATGGACTCACCGTGTCATTAGAAAGAAAACGAAATTTATGCTTACTGATAAATTGATTTATTTCTTGACACGGTGAGTCCACTGCCCGCCCTGTATTTTTCAGACAGTTTTTTGTTGTTTAAAACTCAGGCACCTCTGCACCTTGTGTTGCTTCTTTTCTCTCCTTTTCCTTTGGTCGAATGACTGGGGTTTATGGGAAGGGAAGTGATACTTAACAGCTTTGCTGTGGTGCTCTTTGCCTCCTCCTGCAGGCCAGGAGTGATATTCCCAACAGTAATTGATGATGATCCGTGGACTCAACGTGTCAAGAAAGAAATACATTTATCAGGTAATCATAAATTTCGTTTTTTCTTTCATGTAATTGGCAAGAGTCCATGAGCTAGTGATGTATGGGATATACAATCCTACGAGGAGGGGCAAAGTTTCCCAAACCTCAAAATGCCTATAAATACACCTCCCATCACACCCACAACTCAGTTTTACAAACTTTGCCTCCTATGGAGGTGGTGAAGTAAGTTTGTGCTTGCTTTTTTTGCTTTTCTTCTATGATAAGCGCTTCTAAGCATTCTGAAGCCCAGTTCCTCTCAGAGTACAGTGTTTGTCAGAGGGATGTGAAGAGAGTATCGTCTATTGATTTTTATGGTTTCTCTTGCGGGAAATCTTTTCAAGGGTTCTCTGTTATCGGTCATAGGGATTAATCTCCTACCTCCCTTTTCAGATTGACTATATACTCTTATACCATTACCTCTGCTGATAGTTTTCAGTACTGGTTTGGCTATCTGCTATATGCCGATGGGTGTCTTTCGGTAAGTATGTATCATTATTTCAGACACTCTCTTAGCTATGGTTGGCGCTTTATGTATTTATATAAAGTTCTAAATATGTGTTTACTTATATTTGCCATGAGTCAGGTCTATGTATGTTTCCCTTTGCAGTCTAGCAGTTTCAGTATGGGAATCATGTTTTAGGAAGTTTATTTTTTTAATATTTTCTTACCTGGGGTTTAGTCTTTTTTCCAATTTGACTTGTATCTTTAAAATTTGTGGGAAAATTTAGGCTTGCGAAAAGCTTATTTATTGCATCATTCTTGGCGTGAGGATTTTTGGTGCGAATGTGCGTCTATGATGACGCAAGTTCAGCATTTCCTTAGTTGTAGTTCTTAGTTGTTGCCAGTTGTGTCATTTCCGGATGTTTGTTGGCATCACCCCACTTACCCCACTTCCTATATGCTCCTTCCTTTCTTTATGCTCAGAGGGCAATGCTATTTGCTTTTTTGCCTATTTTCCCATTCCTGAAACTGCTATATGAGGAAATAAGATATTTTTTTTTGTTTAAATGTTATTTATTTTCTTTTACATTTTACAAGATGTCACAATCTGATCCTGTCTCAGAAGCTGCTGTAGGAACTCTGCTGCCTGAACACAGTTCTACCAAAGCTAAGTGTATCTGTTGTAAGATAGCTAAGATTATATCTCCGGCTGTAGTATGTAACGGTTGTCATGATAAGCTTTTGCATGCAGAAAATATTTCTATTAGTACTAAGACAGTATCTGTTTCTTCAACATCTAATGTACATGATATCCCTGTTGATATGAAAAATTATATTGCTGATGCGATACAGAAGACTTTGTCTGCTATTCCACCTTCTAATAAACGTAAAAGGTCTTTTAAAACTTCTCATGATACTGATGAATTTTGTAATGACCAACAGCATACTGATATATCCACTTCTGATGAGGATCTCTCTGACTCAGAAGATCCTGCTTCAGACATTGACATTGATAAATCAACTTATCTTTTTAAGATTGAGTATATTCGTTCTTTGTTGAAAGATGTATTGATAACTTTGTATATTGAGGAGTCTGGTCCTCTTGATAACAAATCCAGTAAACGTTTAAATTCTGTTTATAAACCTCCTGTGATTACTCCTGAGGTTTTTCCTGTTCCTGATGCTATTTCTGATGTGATTGCTAAGGAATGGTCTAAGCCTAGTACTTCTTTTGTTCCTTCTTCTAGGTTTAAAAAGTTGTACCCTTTGCCAGTGGCTAATTTAGAGTTTTGGGAAAAAGTCCCTAAGGTTGATGGGGCTATTTCTACTCTTGCCAAGCGTACTACTATTCCTATGAAAGATAGTACTTCCTTTAAGGATCCTTTAGATAAGAAAATTGAAGGGGCAATTGTACCAGTTCCACTTCTGGAAGAGGGTTTGGGTTTTTAGTCAAATCTATTCATTGTCCCGAAGAAGGAAAATTTATTCAGACCAGTTCTGGATCTGAAATTTTTGAATCGTTTTGTAAGGGTCCCAACTTTCAAGATGGTGACTATAAGGTCTATTCTGCCTTTTGTTTAGCAAGGTCATTATATGTACACAATAGACTTTAAAGGATGCTTATCTTCACATTCTGATTCATCCAGACCACTATCGGTTTCTGAGATTCTCTTTTTTAGACAAGCATTACCAATTTGTCGCTCTTCCATTTTGCCTAGCGACAGCTCCAATAATCTTTTCCAAGGTTCTAGGTGCCCTTCTATTTGTAATCGGAGAGCAGGTCATTGAGTTATTTCCTTATTTGGCCGATATCTTGGTACTGGCTCAATCTTTTAATTTAGCAGACTCTCACACGAATCAACTTGTGGTGTTTCTTCAAAAACATGGTTGGAGGATCAATTTACCAATGAGTTTCTTGATTCCTCATACAAGGGTCACCTTTTTAGGTTTCCAGATAGTTTCAGTGTCCATGACTCTGTCTTTAACAGACAAGAGACAAATGAAATTGGTTTCTGCCTGACGAAACCTTCAGTCTCGATCATTCCCTTCAGTGGCTATGTGCATGAAAGTTTTAGGTCTCATGACTGCAGCATCGGACGTGATCCCCTTTGCTCGTTTTCATATGAGACCTCTGCAGCTTTGCATGCTGAATCAATGGTGCAGGGATTATACTCGGACATCACAATTTATATTAAACCATCATCTTATTGTTCAAGGGGCCTCCTTTTGTTCGTCCTTCCTGGACTATGATTTCAACAGATGCAAGTCTCACAGGTTGGGGAGCTGTCTGGGGGTCTCTGACAGCACAAGGGGTTTAGAATCCTCAAGAGGCGAGGTTACCAATCAATATTTTAGAACTTGCTATTTTCAGGGCTCTTCAGGCTTGTCCTCTACTAAAGAGAGAATCATTCATTCATTTTCAGACAGACAATATCACAACTGTGGCATATGTCAATCAGCAGGGTGGGACTCGCAGTCCTTTAGCGATGAAAGAAGTATTTTGAATACTTTCTTGGGAAGAATTCAACTCCTGTCTAATTTCTGCAATACATATCCCTGTGTAGACATCTGGAAAGCGGATTATATCAGCCGTCAGACTTTACATCCAGGGGAGTGGTCTTTCCATACAGATGTATTTTATCAGATTGTACAGATGTGGGGTCTTCCAGAAATAGATCTGATGGCTTCCCATCTAAACAAGGAACTTCCCAGGTATCTTTTCAGGTCCAGGGACCCTCAGGCGGAGATGGACATGTTAGCAGTTCCTTGGTTTTACCAACCTGCTTACATCTTTCAGCCTCTAGTTTTTCTTCCAAGGTTGATCTCCAAGATCATAAACAAAAAATTGCATGTGTTTCTGATAGCACCAGCATGGCCTCACAGATTTTGGTTTGCGGATCCTGTCCGCATGTCAAGTTGCCAACCTTGTCCACTTCCGTTAAGACGAGACCTTCTGTCTCAAGGGCCATTTTTCCACTAGGCTCTCAAATCGCTAAATTTGAAGGTATGGAGATTGAACGCTTCGTGCTTAGTCATAGAGGTTTCTCTTAAGTCTGTTTCAGGGAAGATTTATTATCGGGTTTGGAAAACCTATAGTTCATGGTGTTCTCATAAATTCTCTTTGCATTCTTTTAGAAATTTACAGTTTCTTCAGGATCGTTTGGATAAAGGTTTGTCTGCAAGTACTTTGAAGGGACAAATCTCTGCTCTTTCTGTTTTATTTCATAGAAAGATTGCTAATCTTCCTGACATTAACTGTTTTGTTCAGGATTTGGTTTGTATCAAGCCTGTTATTAAGTCAATTTCTCCTCCTTGGAGTCTTAATTTAGTTTTAAAGGCTTTGCAGGCTCATCCATTTGAGCCTGTGCATTCTCTGGATATTAAACTACTTTCTTGGAAACTATTGTTCATTTTGGCTATCTCTTCAGCTAGAAGAGTTTCTGAACTATCTGCTCTCTCTTGTGAGTCTCCTTTTCCGATTTTCCATCAGGATAAGGCTGTTTTGTGGACTTCATTTAAATTTCATCCTAAGGTTGTGAATTCTAACAACATTAGTATGGAAATTGTTGTTCCTTCCTTGTGTCCTTATATTTCCAGTTCCTCTCTTTGTATGCTTTTTTTACTCCTTATTTTATCACCTCACTACTTGGCTATTGGTTAAACTGAGTTGTGATTGTGGTGGGATGTGTATTTATAGGCATTTTGAGGTTTGGGAAACTTTGCCCCTCCTGATAGGATTGTATATCCCATACGTCACTAGCTCATGGACTCTTGCCAATATGAAAGAAATTAATTTATAAGGTAAGCTCTTACATAAATTGTTTTTTCTTCTACAAGATACGAGTCCACGGATTTCATCCTTACTTGTGGGATATTATCCTCCTGCTAACAGGAAGTGGCAAAGAGAACCACAGCAGAGCTGTATATATAGCTCCTCCCTTCCCCTCCACCCCCAGTCATTCTCTTTGCCTGTGTTATACTAGGAAGACATGGTAAAGTGAGGTGTTAGTTTTAGTTTCTTCAATCAAGAAGTTTTTTTGTATTAAATGGTACCGATGTGTACTATTTTCCTCAGGGGGTTATGGAAGAAGATTTCTGCCCTGAGGTTGATGATCTTAGCAGTTGTAACTAAGATCCATGCTGGTCCCTACAAGACTTCTGAAGGTAACATATGAGACATCTTCAGTGTGGAGACCGGTTTCATGCTACAAGCAGCATTAAGGTATGTACAGCCTTTTATTTCTGAGGAGACTTGATGTATCAGAACTGGCTGGCATTATTTCCCTGTTTGGGAATGGGGTAAGCAGTAGACCTGTTTTACAAAAGGGGTGTTACTGGAGTTCCGTGTTTGTTTATTTTTTACTAGTTGACATTATAAGGGCATTATATGACACTTTGGGAGAGGCACAAAGAAAAACGTTTATAGAGTTTTTATGTTTGCATATAACCAGTATGACTTATTGGGATGTGTTTTGGGGTGTATATGTTTTTCACTTAGCTTGGTGTAAAACCGCTTCTCCATGCAGTTGTGTTTGGGCCTACTCCGGCATCGGTCTTAAGGGGGCGCTCAGATGCGCACTTCCTTCTGACTAGACTGCAGCAAGCAGTAACTCTGGTTGCTCCTGGATAGTGTATCTCTGGTCCGGAGTATTGGCAAGTTGTTTCGAAGTACCCTGGGTGCAGGGGGTATTTTTGGTGTAAACTGACGTTTTGATGATCTTCGTTACTTTAGAGCCTTATTTCAACCCTTATTACTGGAGTGCAGTAATTTTTAGAAAAAACAATGAGTTTTAGTTAAATTTTGAGACAATTTAACGCTATTTAGGCATTTTTAGAAAAATTGTTCACTTTTTATTTTCTTAAAGGCGCAGTACACATTTTCAAAAAGTTTATTTAAGCATTAAATAAAGTGTTTAAACGACTTCTGTGGTTATTACAAGTCTGTTCAACATGTCTGACATTGAGGAATCTCATTGTTCTATGTGTTTAGAAGCTATTGTGGAACCCCCTTTAACATTGTGTACCTCTTGTACTGAAAGAGCCTTACATTGTAAAGACCATATTTTAGGTCAAGAAAGTGTGTCTAAGGATGATTCTCAGTCTGAAGAGAATCAGGATATGCCATCCAATTCTCCCCAAGTGTCAAAACCTTTAACGCCCACACAAGCGACGCCAAGTACTTCTAGTGCGTCTAATTCTTTTACTCTGCAGGAGATGGCTGCAGTTATGTCAACTTCCCTTACAGAGGTATTATCTAAATTACCAGTGTTGCAGGGTAAACACAGTAGGTCAGGTATTAATGTAAATACTGAATCCTCTGATGTTTTATTAGCTATTTCCGATGTACCCTCACAGTGTTCTGAGTTGGGGGTCAGGGAATTGCTGTCTGAGGGAGAAATTTCAGACTCAGGGAATATTTTACCTCTGACAGATTCGGACACTATGTCCTTTAAATTTAAGCTTGAACACCTCCGCCAGGTACTTCGGGAGGTTTTAGCGACTGTTACTTCGGGAGGTTTTAGCAACTCTGGATGATTGGGACCCTATTGTGATACCACCAGAGAAATTGTGTAAAATGGACAAATACCTAGAAGTACCTACTTACACTGATGTTTTTCCGGTTCCTAAAAGAATTTCGGAAATTATTAAAAAGGAATGCGATACACCAGGTATACCGTTTTGTCCCCCTCCTAATTTTAAGAAAATGTTTCCCATATCAGACACCATTCGGGACTCGTGGCAAACGGTCCCTAAGGTAGAGGGCGCAATATCTACTCTGGCTAAGCGTAAAACTATACCCATTGAGGACAGTTGTGCTTTCAAAGACCCTATGGATAAAAAATTAGAGGGTCTTCTTAAGAAATTATTTATTAATCAGGGTTTTCTTTTACAACCTACGGCTTGCATTGTTCCAGTAACTACTGCAGCAGCTTTTTGGTTTGAGGCTCTTGAAGAGTCTCTTAAGGTTGAGACCCCGTTAGATGACATTTTGGATAGAATTAAGGCTCTCAAGCTAGCTAATTCTTTTATTACTGATGCCGCTTTTCAAATTGCTAAATTAGCGGCGAAAAATGCAGGATTTACTATTCTAGCGCGTAGAGCATTGTGGCTCAAATCTTGGTCTGCTGATGTGTCATCAAAAACTAAACTTTTAGCTATTCCATTTAAAGGTAAGACCCTTTTTGGGCCTGAATTGAAGGAAATCATTTCTGACATTACAGGAGGTAAAGGCCATGCCCTACCTCAGGATAAGTTTGTTACGATGAGGGGTAAACAAAATAATTTTCGTTCCTTTCGGAACTTTAAAGGAGGACCCTCCGCTTCCTCTTCTTCCACAAAGCAGGAAGGGAATTTTACCCAATCTAAGTCAGTCTGGAGACCCAACCAGAACTGGAATAAAGGTAAACAATCCAAAAAGCCTGTTGCTGCTACTAAGACAGCATGAAGGGGCGGCCCCCGATTCGGGACCGGATCTAGTAGGGGGCAGACTCTTTCTTTGCCCAGGCTTGGGCAAGAGATGTTCAGGTCCCCTGGGTACTAGAAATAGTGACCCACGTTATCTATTGGAATTCAAGGACTTTCTCCCAAGGGGGAGATTTCATCTTTCAAGATTATCTGCAGACCAGATAAAAAGAGAAGCGTTCTTACGCTGTGTAAAAGACCTTTTTACCATTGGAGTAATTTGTCCCGTTCCAAAATCGGGACAGGGGTTTTACTCAAATCTATTCGTGGTTCCCAAAAAAGAGGGAACTTTCAGACCCATCTTAGACCTCAAGTGTCTAAACAAGTTTCTCAGAGTCCCATCATTCAAGATGGAGACTATATGAACAATTTTACCAATGATCCAGGAGGGTCAATATATGACTACCGTGGACTTAACTGATGCTTACCTTCATATTCCTATCCACAAGGATCATCATAATTTTCTAAGGTTTGCCTTCCTGGACAAACATTATCAGTTCGTGGCTCTTCCCTTCGGGTTGGCCACAGCACCCAGAATCTTCACAAAGGTTCTAGGGTCTCTTTTGGCGGTTCTCAGACCGCGAGGCATAGCAGTGGCGCCTTATCTGGACGATATTCTGATCCAGGCGTCAACATATCAATTGACAAAGTCTCACACGGACACAGTGTTGTCTTTCCTGAGAACTCACGGTTGGAAGGTGAACATAGAGAAAGTTCACTTGTTCCACAGACAAGGGTTCCTTTCCTGGGAACTCTGATAGACTCGGTATCCATGAAAATATTCCTGACGGAGTTCAGAATATCAAAGATTCTAAATACTTGCCGAGCACTTCAGTCCATTCCTCGGCCATCAGTGGCTCAGTGTATGGAAGTAATTGGATTAATGGTAGCGGCAATGGACATCATTCCGTTTGCTCGCTTTCATCTCAGACCACTGCAGCTGTGCATGCTCGGACAGTGGAATGGTGATTATGCAGATTTATCTCCTCTGATAAATCTAGATCAAGAAACCAGAGACTCTCTTCTTTGGTGGTTGTCGCCGGATCATCTGTCCCAGGGGACTTGTTTCCGCAGACCCTCGTGGGTGATAGTGACAATGGACACCAGCCTACTGGGCTGGGGGGCAGTCTGGAATTCCCTGAAGGCTCAGGGTGTTTGGACTCAGGTGGAATCTCTACTTCCGATCAATATTCTGGAACTGAGAGCAATATTCAATGCGCTTCGGCCAAATTCATCAGATTCCAGTCGGAAAAGATCACGACTGTGGCATATATCAATCATCAGGGGGGAACAAGAAGTTCCTTAGCGATGATAGAAGTATCCAAGATAATCCGATGGGCGGAGGCTCACTCTTGTTATCTGTCAACAATCTACATCCCAGGAGTAGAGAACTGGGAAGCGGATTTTCTAAGTCGACAGACTTTTCATCCGGGGAAGTGGGAACTCCACCCGGAGGTGTTTGCCTCACTGATTCTCTGATGGGGCAGACCGGAATTGGATCTGTTGGCATCTCGACAGAATGCCAAGCTTCCAAGATACGGATCCAGGTCGAGGGAACCTCAGGCCGAACTGATAGATGCCTTGGCAGTGCCTTGGTCGTTCAGCCTAGCTTATGTGTTTCCACCGTTTCCTCTCCTTCCACGCATGATTGCTCGAATCAAACAGGAGAGAGCTTCAGTAATCCTGATAGCGCCTGCGTGGCCACGCAGGACTTGGTATGCGGATCTAGTGGACATGTCCTCTCTGCCACCGTGGAAACTTCCTTTGAGACAGGACCTTCTCATTCAAGGTCCTTTCCAACATTCAAATCTAATTTCTCTGCAACTGACTGCGTGGAGATTGAACGCTTGATTTTATCGAAGCGAGGATTCTCTGATTCGGTCATCAATACTTTGATACAGGCTCGAAAGCCTGTCACTAGAAAAATCTATCATAAGATATGGCGTAAATATCTTTATTGGTGTGAATCCAAGGGTTACTCATGGAGTAAAGTTAGGATTACTAGGATTTTGTCTTTTCTCCAAGAAGGATTGGAGAAAGGGTTATCAGCAAGTTCCTTAAAGGGACAAATTTCTGTTTTGTCAATTTTGTTTCATAAACGTTTGGCAGATGTGCCAGATGTTCAGTCTTTTTGTCAGGCTCTCTCTAGAATTAAGCCTGTATTTAGACCAATTACTCCTCCCCGGAGTTTAAATTTAGTTCTTCAAGAGGTTCCGTTTGAACCTATGCATTCCATAGATATTAAATTTATTATCTTGGAAAGTTCTTTTTTTGGTTGCTATTTCTTCTGCTCGAAGAGTTTCTGAGCTTTCAGCATTACAGTGTGATTCGCCTTATCTCATATTTCATTCTGATAAGGTGGTTTTACATACTAAACCTGGGTTTCTTCCCAAGGTTGTTTCCAATAAGAATGTTAATCAGAAAATTGTTGTTCCTTCCTTGTGTCCTAATCCTTCTTCTAAGAAGGAGCGTCTGTTACATAATCTGGACGTAGTCTGTGCCTTAAAGTTTTACTTACAGGCAACTAAGGATTTCCGTCAATCATCTTCATTATTCATAGTTTATTCTGGAAAGCGTAGGGGTCAGAAAGCTACGGCTACCTCTCTTTCTTTTTGGCTGAGGAGTATCATCCGCCTGGCATATGAGACTGCTGGACAGCAGCCTCCTTAAAGAATTACGGCTCATTATACTAGGGCTGTGGCTTCCACATGGGCTTTTAAAAACGATGCATCTGTTGAACAGATTTGTAAGGCTGCGACTTGGTCGTCCCTTCATACTTTTTCCAAATTTTACAAATTTGATACTTTTGCTTCTTCTGAGGCTGTTTTTGGGAGGAAAGTTCTTCAAGCAGTGGTGCCTTCCGTTTAGGTCTCTGTCTTGTCCCTCCCTTTCATCCGTGTCCTGTTGCTTTGGTATTGTATCCCACAAGTAAGGATGAAATCCGTGGACTCGTCGTATCTTGTAGAAGAAAAGGAAATTTAACCTTACCTGATAAATTGATTTCTTCTTTGATACGACGAGTCCACGGCCCTCCCTGTCAATTTAAGACAGATTATATTTTTTATTATTTACAACTTCAGTCACCTCTGCACCTTTTAGCTTTTCCTTTCTCTTCCTATAACCTTCGGTCGAATGACTTGGGGTGGAGGGGAAGGGAGGAGCTATATATACAGCTCTGCTGTGGTGCTCTTTGCCACTTCCTGTTAGCAGGAGGATAATATCCCACAAGTAAGGATGAAATCCGCGGACTCGTCGTATCGTAGACGAAATCAATTTATCAGGTAAGCATAAATTTCCTTTTTATTGAGGTTTTAAAACAGACTTAGGGGTCAATTTATTAAACCCCAGACAGACATGATTCACTATACTGAATCATGTCTGCCCTTTATCGCTAAATGCAGACAGTATACAATGTCGGCATTTAACATTGCACAAGCATTTCTTGTGAATGCCGCCCCCTGTAACTTCGCGGCCAATTGGCCGCTAGCAAAGGGTGTCAATCATCCTGATCATATCTGATCAGGATGATTGCAGTCCACCACTTAAGACGACTCCTGCTTTTTAACTTATGTTTCCGACGAGCCGGAAACATCGGGCGGGGAAAGCAGCATTAGCTGCTTATTAAATCTGCCCCTTAGACATTTTGAAACATAGCAAAGCATCTTCTAGGATACAGAAACATTAACTAACCATATAACCTAAGGCCTAAACAATCTAAGGGTAAGCAGAGGCCTCCCCAGCATTCAGATTCACCCAAAACGTTTAAGAAGCCATCCCTCACCTCCAAGTCCACATGAAAGTGCAGCTCCAAGTCCAGACCAGATTCTGTTTAAATATATAAATGAATCTTTTAATACCCATTTCCCAGTTTTGCACATCCAACATGGTCATATTAATATACGTTTTTCTTCTGTGATTACTTTGTATCTAAGCCTCTTCTGACGGACCCCTGATCACATGGCTATTTATCTATTGACTTGCATTTTAGCCAATTAGTGCATACCTGCAGGAGATGCAGGATCCCTTGAACCCATTGAGGACCACAAAATGCTTTATTTGCAATGCATCAATTGGAATTATACACATTAATGCTATGGTTTTTCTTGCAAGAGTGCTGTCACGGATACCAGACAGCTAAGGCTACCCTCCAACCCCTACTACATGGCTCACTCCCTGTCACATTAGATTTGGCAATTTCATGGCTTATGGGATCTCCCAGATGTGTGCTATGTGTTGTTTTGCTATGTACACTTGGTCATGGAAGAGCTGATCTATGACTAGGAAAACCCCTCCTAGGCTGGCCGGGCTCCTGGAACTCCCAGTCAGCCCACCTTACAACTGACACCCGTCTAACCCCTCTCAGTCTGGCCGGGCTCCTGGAACTCCTGGTCGGCCACAGAACAGCAGGACACCTGCTAACTTTACCCCTGGTTGCTCCAGCTGCCCTTTGCCCCAGAGCTCCGCTCTTTTGGGGATTGGTAGCCCCTAGGTAGGACAAGAGGTGGGGGGATTACCGGAGGGGAGCTCATTTGGGGACTGGGGTTTTTGGACACCCCTGCCACCATAACTTCAACAGGCTGTATCTCCGGTCCCCAGTATTGAATCACGCCGCTTTTTGGACTCTGGCATCTGGGGAATGAGAACTTTCAAATGACACCCTGGAAGTGCCGCCGCTCCCCCGGGATCACTCCGAAACTGTCACACCTGGGTCCTGGAATTCTGTGGGACTATGGCTGCTATGGAGACGCTGGTCTGTCTGGAGGGGCGGGGAATGGCAGGAAAATTGTGGGATTGTCCAGTGTCTTATCTAGATGAGCTTTGTGTATAAAAGGAGTGTATGTTTTACAATAAAATCAGATCCTGTTTCACCTGAATGATAGTATGTCTAGTTATTTGGGTGGGCTCCAGCTACAATCACTTTCCTGGGCTACATAGCAGCCTGTTCCAGGCAGAGGAAGGACCCTCTGACAGAACTACCTAGTCTGGGTAGCTGGAGTCTGCCACAGGGTGGGACCCTGAATACTGGTGCTGTCGAGCATCAGGGGTACCTACAGGCTGTGGTCACTTGCCAGCTACATAGCTGCAGTCGGCAGGGAGGAAGCAGGACCCGTTTGGCGGAGCTACCCTGTCGGGGTAGCCAGGGTATCCGTCACAAGTGCCTTTTAAAATTTTAGTCAGCAAATAGTCTTTAAGACTAGACTTATCCCTTCCATTTCAAGCAAACCAAACAGTCTAGGGGTAAACAGAGGCCTCCCCAGCATTCAAATTCACCCAAAACGTTTAAAAAGCTATCCCTCGCCTCCAAGTCCACATGAAAGTGCAGCTCTAAGTCCAGACCAGATTCTGTTAGGTGCAGATTGAATTTTTTTTCTGGAGTCTTGAAAAAGATCTATTGAGGCTCTATTGGGTATTGGTCACAATTTATCAAGGGTATTGAATGGCTTTCACTCAAAGCTCACAAGAGGTACATACCTTCTATTTCTAGTTCCTTGAGATCCAATAAAGGCGAAAACCTTCCTAGCTTGTTTTCAAGATCTGTAATTTATAGTAGTAAGTCCCAATTCCAGCCTTAAATCACAGTTAAAATGCCTGATTTAGCTCTGTTTATTGTCCCTAGGAAGGAGTGCACCTTTTGATGTGCAGAAGGGTTAATTTAAGTCTAAAACAGACATAAAGGGTGCCTATTTTAAATATCCCTATTCACCGGGATCCTCTGGATTTCCTTCCTCAACCTATTTGTGGCACTTCTATTCAGTCTAGCCATGGCTCCCATTGTGCTTACCAAAGTACTTGGTACACTTTT
Source organism: Bombina bombina (assembly GCF_027579735.1). NCBI lineage: Eukaryota > Metazoa > Chordata > Amphibia > Anura > Bombinatoridae > Bombina > Bombina bombina. The sequence goes on from NC_069509.1 coordinate 121,373,427, forward strand.
GTCAATGGTATGAGTTAAGGGAATAACTGTAGCTCATTATATAGATGATATTCTGGTACAGGCTCCTTATCTTTATCTCAACACCTCACACTCAAGCTATTCTCACACTTCTTTGGTAGATTGGCTCTCCAACCATGACTGCAAAGATTTCCCTAATTCATCAAACTCATGTTTCCTTTCTATTGATGTGTCTATCTCTAATTGAGTAACTCAGATAAAAAACTACTGACAGCCTGCTCTCTTCCAAAAAGTTGCTTCCTACTGTTGCTTAGTACATGAAAGTGGTGTTTCTTATGGTATCTGCCTCAGAAGCTGTACACTTTGCCAGGTTTTGTGTACGACCCCTGCAGCCTGGAGTGCACCAACAGTAGAACAGAGACTATGAGTATCTTTCAAAGGATGCCATTTGGTCCCAAAATCAAATAGTCTTTAACTTGGTACAGACTCACTTTTCCCAAACCCAGGAAGCATCTATCATTCGTCCCTCTTGGACTGTGTGTTTACCACAGCCTTAAGGGATGGGGAGTGGTAAGGGGCCCTGAGATCTTAGGAAATTTTGTCTCCTCTGGAGACGAGGTTACCAATAAACATCCTAGAGCATCCATGCCATCATCAGGGGGCTCCGATGGCTTAACCTCAAGGCAGGAATACTTCCTTCATTTCCAATCAAACAGCATTACTTCAGTGGCATACATAAATCGCCAGGGAGGAACTCAGTTTCTTATTAATTAAGGAAGTGTCCCAAATTCTGACCTGGCAGAATGTAAAAATTGAAAGTTTGAATTCGGCCATTCACATTCCTGGAATGCATAATTGGGCAACAGATTCCTAAATCACCAGTGCTTTTACCGGGGAGAATGGTCTCTAAGCCTGGAGGTATTCAACCAGATAGGGAGAAAGCTGGGTCTAACACTAAGAGAATTCATGGATTCTCATTTCAACCATAAGCTTCCTTACTATTGTGCCAGGTCAAGAGATCCCCAGGTGGAGCTGATAGATGCTCTAGTGATTCTTTGGTCTTTAAGTCTAATTTATATTTTTCCTCAGTATGTGCTTCTATCCAGAGTGATAGCCAAAAGTAAAAAGGAATGCATACATGTCATCATGCTCGCCTTGGTGTCTTCCTCTCAGGAAAGCTCTTCTCTCTGACTTTTTTCATCAAGACCTAGTTCTGACACACAGGTTTTTATAATAAGTTGATTGATACTTTTAATACAGGCTAGAGAGCCTGCCAACAAGTGTATATACCATAAGGTTTGGAAAACCTTTTTTTACTGGGTGTACAAAAAAAAGATATTTATTTGCAGAGAAGACCAGAATTCATTACTGTACTGCTCATTCCACTAGGGCAGTAGCTACTTGGAATTTTCTTCAAGAATCTCCCATAGACCAAAATTGCAAGGCTGCTACTTGGTCCTCTCTGCACACTTTTACAAAATTTTATCATTTGATGTGTATGCCTCTGCCTCTTCTGAGGCAGTTTTTTGGCAGGAAATGACAGTGGGCCACAGAGCCTTACTTTATTATCCCTCCCTGAAAATAGTGGTCCTGAGGACTTCACTGCTTGTAAATAAAATCCCACATGTGGTGATCTTGTGGATTCTCGCCATCCTACAAAAGAAAACCAAATTTATGCTTACCTGATAAACTAAATATCTTTTGTGATGGTTAAAGTCAATGAGCACTGCCCTTCTTTGTATACAGTTGATGGCAGAATGTGTTTATTTTTTTAATTTGCTCCACTTGATTTCCTGTTTACTAGTTTCCTTCCATCTACTTGGCCATATACATGACTGAGGGATTCTGGTACAGTGTAAGGGGTCAAAGCACTGGTATGTAACAGTGTTTTGCCTCCTCTTAGTGAACTGGGAGTGTAACCCCACATATGATCTCATGGACTCTCACCATCTTGGAAGAAAGGACTTTATCAGGTAAGCTATTACGGTTGGTCTGAAATCTCTAACTTTAAAGGGACACTGAACCCAATTTTTTTCTTTTGTGATTCAGATAGAACATTCAATTTTAAGCAACTTTCTTATTTACTCCTATTATCATTTTTTCTTCATTCTTTTGCTATCTTTAATTGAAAAAGAAGACATCTAAGCTTTTTTCTTAGTTCAGCACTCTGGACAGCACTTTTTTATTGGTGGATGAATTTATCCACCAATCAGCAAGGACAACCCAGGTTGTTCACCAAAAATGGGCCGGCATCTAAACTTACATTCTTGCATTTCAAATAAAGATACCAAGAGAATAAAGAAAATTTGATAATAGGAGTAAATTAGAAAGTTGCTTAAAATGTCAATCTAAATCATGAAAGAAAAAATTTGGGTTCAGTGTCCCTTTAAAGACATGGGTTATGATCAGGCTGTGAACATATGTGTATTTTAGAATCTCTTATCTTAAAAACAACCAACCTGGTGTGTAACCAGTGAGGTTTTAATCAAAACGTATAATCTCTATTGGATGGCATGCCTTACAAACATCATATAAATTGAACTGCTCTAATAGATTCTGAAATTCAGAGGATGTTTTATCCATCCGTACAGGAGTCTAGAGTTTTAACCCTTAGTAAGTTTCTTATCAGTAGCCAGGTTCCATGTTGACATCCACCATACGCGGAGTGTACTTGCCTCTTTCTACCAGTACCAGTAAGGATTTAAAGACTTTGATATGGAGCTGGTTAGAAACATTCACATTTACCAGGGTGGACATCTGGACATTAAAGGGACATGAAACCTTTATTTGTAATTTTTTTCCAAGGTTTAGGTAGACTAGACTGTTTTTCAACCAGTGTGCTGTGGCACACTAGTGTGACGTGAGAGATCCTCAGGTGTACCATGGCAGACTGACAACAGTGTGACATATTTTTTAAACTTTGCTTGTTTTTTACTCCCAGTGCAGGGGTAGTTTGTAGGAGCCATGGGATAACAGCACAATACATACAGTATGTGTGTGTTTGTGTGTATATATATATATGCTGTATTAAACTACAATGTGTGATTTCTTTCATGTAATTAGCAAGAGTCCATGAGCTAGTGACGTATGGGATATACATTCCTACCAGGAGGGGCAAAGTTTCCCAAACCTTAAAATGCCTATAAATACACCCCTCACCACACCCACAATTCAGTTTTACAAACTTTGCCTCCGATGGAGGTGGTGAAGTAAGTTTGTGCTAGATTCTACGTTGATATGCGCTCCGCAGCAAGTTGGAGCCCGGTTTTCCTCTCAGCGCGCAGTGAATGTCAGAGGGATGTGAGGAGAGTATTGCCTATTTGAATGCAGTGATCTCCTTCTACGGGGTCTATTTCATAGGTTCTCTGTTATCGGTCGTAGAGATTCATCTCTTACCTCCCTTTTCAGATCGACGATATACTCTTATATATACCATTACCTCTGCTGATTCTCGTTTCAGTACTGGTTTGGCTTTCTACAAACATGTAGATGAGTGTCCTGGGGTAAGTAAATCTTATTTTCTGTGACACTCTAAGCTATGGTTGGGCACTTTGTTTATAAAGTTCTAAATATATGTATTCAAACATTTATTTGCCTTGACTCAGAATGTTCAACTTTCCTTATTTTTCAGACAGTCAGTTTCATATTTGGGATAATGCATTTGAATTAATCATTTTTTTCTTACCTTCAAAAATTTGACTCTTTTTTCCCTGTGGGCTGTTAGGCTCGCGGGGGCTGAAAATGCTTCATTTTATTGCGTCATTCTTGGCGCGGACTTTTTTGGGCGCAAAAATTCTTTTCCGTTTCCGGCGTCATACGTGTCGCCGGAAGTTGCGTCATTTTTTTTACTTTATTTTGCACCAAAAATGTCGGCGTTCCGGATGTGGCGTCATTTTTGGCGCCAAAAGCATTTTAGGCGCCAAATAATGTGGGCGTCTGATTTGGCGCTAAAAAATATGGGCGTCGCTTTTGTCTCCACATTATTTTAGTCTCATTTTTCATTGCTTCTGGTTGCTAGAAGCTTGTTCTTTGGCATTTTTTCCCATTCCTGAAACTGTCATTTAAGGAATTTGATCAATTTTGCTTTATATGTTGTTTTTTTGTCTTTCATATTGCAAGATGTCTCACGTTGCATCTGAGTCAGAAGATACTACAGGAAAATCGCTGTCTAGTGCTGGAGCTACCAAGCTAAGTGTATCTGCTATAATTTTTGGTATCTGTTTCTCCAGCTGTTGTTTGTATTGCATGTCATGACAAACTTATTAATGCAGATACAATTTCCTTTAGTACTGTTACATTACCTGTTGCTGTTCCGTCAACATCTAATTTTCAGAGTGTTCCTGATAAACATATGAGATTTTATTTTTTAAATCCATTAAGAAGGCTATGTCTGTTATTTCTCCTTCTAGTTTACATAAAAGTCTTTTAAAACTTCTCTTTTTTCAGATGAATTTTTAAATGAACATCATCATTCTGATACTGATACAAAATCCCTAAGGTTATGGGGCTGTCTCTACTCCTGCTAAATGTACTACTGTTCCTACGGCAGATAGTACTTTATTTAAGGAAAATTGAATCCTTTCTAAGAAAAGCTTACTTATGTTCAGGTAATCTTCTTAGACCTGCTATATTTTTAGCGGATGTTGCTGCAGCTTCAACTTTTTGGTTAGAAGCCTTAGCGCAACAAGTAGCAGATCATAATTTTATAGCATTATTATTATTCTATAACATGCTAATAATTTTATTGGTGATACCATCTTTTGATATCATTAGAGTTGATGTCACGTATATGTCTCTAGCTATTTTAGGTAGAAAAGCTTTATGGATTAAACTTGGAATGCTGATATGTCTTCTAAGTCAACTTTGCTTTCCCTTTCTTTCCAGGGTATTAAATTATTATCTCAATTGTTTCTGGAAGGAAGGGAACTTTTTTACCAAAGGATAAAAAATCTAAGGTAAATTTAGGTCTAATAGTCTTTTTCGTTCCTTTCCTCACAACAAGGAACAAAAGCCTGATCCTTCATCCTCAGGAGCGGTATCAGTTTGGAAACTATTTCCAGTTTGGAATATATCCAAGCCTTATAGAATTCTATAGCCAGCTCCTAAGTACCCATGAAGGTGCGGCCCTTATTCCAGCTCAGCTGGTATGGGGCAGATTACGTTTTCTTCAAAGAAATTTGGATCAATTCCGTTCTCAATCTCTGGTTTCAGAACATTGTTTCAGAAAGGTACAGAATTGGCTTCAAGTTAAGGCCTCCTGCTAAGAGATTTTTTTCTTTCCCGTGTCCCAGTTAACACAGCAAAGGCTCAGCATTTCTGAAATGTGTTTCAGATCTAGAGTTGGTTGGAGTAATTATGCCAGTTCCAGTTCTGGAACAGGGGCTGGGGTTTTATTTTATCTCTTCATTGTACCAAAGAAGGTCAATTCCTTCAGACCAGTTCCGGATCTATCAATATTGAATCGTTATGTAAGGATACCAACATTCAAGATGGTTACTGTAGGACTATCCTGCTTTTTGTTTAGCAAGGGCATTATATGTCTACAATAGATTTACAGGATGTGTATCTGCATATTCCGATTCATCCAGATCACTTTTAGTGTCTGAGATTCTCTTTTTAGACAAGCATTACCAGTTTTTTGGCTCTACCGTTTGGCCTAGCCTCAGTTCCAAGAATTTTTTTCAAAGGTTCTCGGTGCCCTTCTTTCTGTAATCAGAGAACAGGGTTTTGGTATTTCCTTATTTGGACGATATCTTGGTATTTGCTCAGTCTTCTCATTTTCGAAGAATCTCATACGAATCGACTTGTGTTGTTTCTTCAAGTTCATGGTTGGAGGTTCAATTTACCAATCAGTTCATTGATTCCTCAGACAAGGGTAACCTTTTTAGGTTTCTAGATAGATTCAGTGTCTATGACTCTGTCCTTGTCAGACAAGAGAAGTTTAACATTGATATCAGCTTGTCAAAACCTTCAGTCACAATCATTCCCTTTGGTAGCCTTATGCATGGAAATTTTAGGTCTTAGGACTGCCGCATCAGATGCGATCTCCTTTGCTCGTTTTCACATGCGACCTCTTCAGCTCTGTATGCTGAACCAATGGTGCAGGGATTACTCAAAGATATCTCAATTAATATCTTTAAACCGATTATACGACACTCTCTGACATGGTGGACAGATCACCATCGTTTAGTTCAGGGGGCTTCTTGTTCTTCCAACCTGGACTATAATCTCAACAGATGCAAGTCTTACAGGTTGGGGAGCTGTGTGGGGGTATCTGACGGCACAAGGGGTTTGGGAATCTCAGGAGGTGAGATTTCCGATCAATATTTTGGAACTCCGTGCAATTTTCAGAGCTTTCCAGTCTTGGCCTCTTCTGAAGAGAGAGTTGTTCATTTGTTTTCAGATAGACAATGTCACAACTGTGGCATACATCAATCATCAAGGAGGGACTCACAGTCCTCTGGTTATGAAAGAAGTATCTCGAATTTTGGTTTGGGCGGAATCCAGCTCCTGTCTAATCTCTGCGGTTCATATCCCAGGTATGGACAATTGGAAAGCGGATTATCTCAGTCGCCAAACGTTGCACCTGGGCGAATGGTCTCTTCACCCAGAGGTATTTCCTCAGATTGTTCAATGTGGGAACTCCCAGAAATAGATCTGATGGCTTCTCATCTAAACAAGAAACTTCCCTGGTATCTGTCCAGATCCCGGGATCCTCGGGCGGAGGCAGTGGATGCATTATTTTCTTCCTTACAAGTGTCATCCTGCCTATATCTTTCCGCCTCTAGTTCTTCTTCCAAGGGTATTATCCAATATTCTAAGGAATGCTCGTTTGTCCTGCTGGTAGCTCCAGCATGGCCTCACAGGTTTTGGTATGCGAATCTTGTCCGGATGGCCTCTTGCCAGCTGTGGACTCTTCCGTTAAGACCAGTCTTTCTGTCTCAAAACCTTAATTTTAAGGTATGGAGTTTGAACGCTTGATTCTTGGTCAAAGAGGTTTCTCTGACTCTGTGATTGATACTATGTGACAGGCTCGTAAATTTGTATCTAGAGAGATATATTATAGAGTCTGGAAGACTTATATTTCTTAGTGTCTTTCTCATCTTTTTTCTTGGCATTCTTTTTGAATACCGAGAATTTTACAGTTTCTTCAGGATGGTTTAGATAAAGGTTTGTCCGCAAGTTCCTTGAAAGACAAATCTCTGCTCTTTCTGTTCTTTTTCACAGAAGGTTTGCTAATCTTCCTGATATTTATTGTTTTGTACAACCTTTGGTTCGTATAAAACCTGTCTTTAAGTCAATTTCTCCTCCTTGGAGTTTGAATTTGGTTCTGGGGGCTCTTCAAGCTCCTCCTTTTGAACCCATGCATTCTTTGGTCGTTATATTACTTTCTTGGAAAGTTTTGTTTCTTTTGGCCATCTCTTCTGCCAGAAGAGTCTCTGAATTATCTACTCTTTTTTGTGAGTCTCCTTTTCTGATTTTGCATCAGGATAAGGCGGTGCTGCGAACTTCTTTTGAATTTTTTACCTAAGGTTGTGAATTCTAACAACATTAGTAGAGGAATTGTGGTTCCTTCATTATGTCCTGATCCTATGAATTCTAAGGAGAAATCATTGCATTCTTTGGATGCTGTTAGAGCTTTGTAATATTATGTTGAAGCTACTAAGTCTTTCCGAAAGACTTCTAGTCTATTTGTCATCTTTTCCGGTTCTAGAAAAGGCCAGAAAGCTTCTGCCATTTCTTTGGCATCTTGGTTGAAATCTTTATTTCATCATGCCTATGTTGAGTCGGGTAACACTCCGCCTCAAAGGATTACAGCTCATTCTACTAGGTCAGTTCTAATTACTGGGCGTTTAGGAATGAAGCTTCGGTTGATCAGATTTGCAAAGCAGCAACTTGGTCCTCTTTGCATAATTTTACTAAATTCTACCATTTTGATGTGTTTTCTTCTTTTGAAGCAGTTTTTGGTAGAAACGTACTTCAGGCAGTGTTTTCAGTTTGAATCTTCTGCTTATGTTTTTTCATTAAATTTTATTCTGGGTGTGGATTATTTTCAGCAGGAATTGGCTGTCTTTATTTTATCCCTCCCTCTCTAGTGACTCTTGCGTGGAAAGATCCACATCTTGGGTAATCATTATCCCATACGTCACTAGCTCATGGACTCTTGCTAATTACATGAAAGAAAACATAATTTATGTAAGAACTTACCTGATAAATTCATTTCTTTCATATTAGCAAGAGTCCATGAGGCCCGCCCTTTTTTGTGGTGGTTTTGATTTTTTTTTTATAAAGCACAATTATTCCAATTCCTTATTTTATATGCTTTCGCACTTTTTTCTTATCACCCCACTTCTTGGCTATTCGTTAAACTGAATTGTGGGTGTGGTGAGGGGTGTATTTATAGGCATTTTAAGGTTTGGGAAACTTTGCCCCTCCTGGTAGGAATGTATATCCCATACGTCACTAGCTCATGGACTCTTGCTAATATGAAAGAAATGAATTTATCAGGTAAGTTCTTACATAAATTATGTTTTTTTTTAAATTTTGGGATGGTGGTGTGCCACAGGATTTTTTAATGTAAAAAAGTGTGCCACGGCAAAAAAAGGTTAAAAATCACTGGACTAGAGCATACCATTTTCCAGTTTACTTTTTATTATCTAATTTTCTTGGTTCTCTTAGTATCCTTTGTTGAAGGAACATCAATACACGATTGGGAGCTAGCTTAACACACTGGGTAAGCCAATGACACGAGGCATATATGCTCAGCCACCAATATGCAGCTAGCTCCCAGTAAAACATTCTCTTCCTGAGCCTACCTAGGTATCTTCAGGATAACAAGAGAATGAAGCAAATTAGATAGTGCAAGTAAAATGTTAAGTTGTTCAAAAGTGCATGCGCTATCTGAATCATGAATCGCAACATTTTTGGGTTTCATCTCCCTATAAGTTTATAGATGTACAAAAGGAACCAACTTCCTGGGTCCTTTTCAATATTGATTAATTTATAGGCTACTGTGTTACTTGTTTTCTAAATAGTATAGCTACTTCTTTCTCTGAACAGGATAGTGCCACATGATTAGACAAGAACAGCGCAGTTGGCAAGCTAGTGTGTTTATTGGAGAACGGCAACATCAGCCTGAAGGGAACGCATATAGTTTACAAAAACCTTATGAATTATTGTTCCTTTTTGATCACTAGAGGGGCTACTGGACGCCTTAAATAAATTAGTCCTAAAGGAAAAAAGAAACAGCAACATGTTGTGTATTAGAGGTAAACAAGTGCATTGTATGTTTCACTCTAGGCAATGTTCAACAACCTTTTATGAGCAACATATAAGCAACAAAATAGTATCAATTAATCCATATGTAATACATTTCTTGAAAGCCTTGAGATAATTGACTTAGATTACTATAATAGGAAAACTTCCGAGCTTGAACCCCTAATGCCTAATAAGGTGCCTGTATGGAATCACTTGTCTAACCTTCACATAAGAAAAATCTATTCTTATGACTTCAATCAATCAGATTGTATATGCATTGGAGGTGCGTTTATTTCTACCCCTCTTGCTTACTGGCGGCATCTGAATCGACCCATCTTCCAAAGCTGCAGTGACTCTAAGCTTACTTGTCTTAACAGGGGACCCTATACTCTTGTTGTATGGGAACAATAACCATCATTTCAGCAACTCGACAACCCTGTCTGGTGAGGTTACCACCTGCATATTGGTCTTTCTCTGGATAAGTAACTTGGCACTTAGTCAATGTAAAGAAAGTCCTCCTCAGCTTAAAGGGACAGTCTAGTCAAAAATAAACTGTCATGATTCAGATAGAGCATGTCATTTTAAACAATTTTCCAATTTACTGTTATCAATCTTGCATTATTATCTTGGTATTCTTAGTTGAAAGATAAACCTAAGAGGCTCATATGCTAATTTCTTAGCCATTGAAGGCCACCTTTTATCTGAATGCATTTTGACAGTATTTCACTGTCAGCACCTGACCGGGACAATTTGCGACGGCTTATAGCCGTCGTTAGCACTCAAGGGGTTAAAATCACATTCTATATCTTAATCTAAAAAGAACATTTTGGGGTTTAATGCCCCTTTAATATCTAAGAACTGGTTATAATGCCCTTTACGTCCACCTCATATTGACAAAAAACCCCAGGAAAATCATAATCCCTCTACCTGCTATATAATACTATTCTCTACAATGAGGGTCATAAATGTTAAAGGGACATGACACACAATATTTTTCTTTCAAGATTCAGATGGAGAATGCAATTTTTAAAGTTTCCAATTTAAGTCTATTATCGAATTTACTTTGTTCTCATGTTATTCTTTGTTGAAGAGATATCTAAATAGGTAGCGTGCACGTGTGGAGCACTGCATGACAGGAAATAGTGCTGCCATCTAGTGCTCTTGCTAATGTATACCATTGTTACAAAACTGCTGCCATATAGTGCTGCAGGCACGTGCATACGCCTAAACTTACCTTCCTGCTTCTCGATAAAGGATAACAAGGAAACTAAGAAATTATGATAATAAAAGTACAGTGGAAAGTTGTTTAAATTCATATTTTGTATCTGAATCATGAAAACAATAATTGTGTTTTATGTCCCTTTAAAGGGACAGTAAACACCAGAATTTTTGTTTAAAAAGATAGATAATCCCTTTATTACCCATTCCCCAGTTTTG
>NC_069509.1:121386579-121466579 GCF_027579735.1 Bombina bombina
GGAGTAGACTGTACCTTTTTAAAATTGTATTCTCTGTATGAATCATGAAGGAACAATTTTGGGTTTCATGTCACTTTAAAGGGAGAGTCAAGTAAAAAAAAAACTTTCATGATTTAAATAGCGCATGTAATTTTAAACAACTTTCCAATTTACTTTTTTATAATTTTATTTTTTTTACCAATTTTGCTTTGTTCCCTTGGTATTCTTAGTTGAAAGCTAAACCTAGTAGGTATATATGCTAATTTCGTATACCTTGAAGGCCACCTCTAATCTGAAAGCATTTTGACAGTTTTTCACCACTAGAGGGTGTTAGTTCATGTGTTTCATATAGATAACATTGAGCTCAGGCATGTGAAGCTCCTAAGAGCAAGCACTGATTGGCTAAAAATGCAAATCTGTCAAAAGAACTGAAATAAGGGGTCAGTTTGCAGAGGCTTAGATAAAAGGTAAACACAGAGGTAAAAAGTATATTATTATAACTGTGTTGGTTATGCAAAATTGGGGAATGGGTAATAAAGGGATTATCTATCTTTTTAAACAACAACAATTCTGGTGTTTACTGTCCCTTTAATCTCTAGTAATGTATTGACTTTTGAAAATTATTTGTTGCGCTTTTGTCAATGTGTTATTTACAGTATGTTGAAGGGACACTGAACCCAAATTTTTTCTTTCGTAATTCAGATAGAGCATGCAATTTTAAGCAACTTTCTAATTTACTCCTATTATCAAATTTTCTTCATTCTCTTGCTATCATTATTTGAAATGCAAGAATGTAAGTTTAGATGCCGGCCTATTTTTGGTGAACAACCTGGGTTGTTCTTGCTGATTGGTGGATAAATTCATCCACCAATAAAAAAAGTACTGTCCAGTGTAATGAACCAAAAAAAACCTCAGATGCCTTTTTCAAATAAAGATAGCAAGAGAACGAAGAAATTGATAATAGGTGTAAATTAGAAAGTTGATTAAAATTGCATGCTTTATCTTAATCATGAAAGAAAAAAATTGGGTTCAGTGTCCCTTTAAATTCACGATTCCATCTCTCTATGTAGTAAAGGGCGTAACCTGCATAACTTCTCAGATGGGGTAAAAGGTCTGAACATATTTCTCTTATCTAAGTGTTTAGTTAGCTATATGCCATATTGATGATAAAGGAATGTGGGTTTAAAGATCTTTTTATTTATTATCGGCCTCCTTTGAAAATATGAACTCATATGAAAATAGTTTACAAAATAAACAACTTGATTATTTGTGGAATAGTGATGTAGCTGATGCAAGGTGTTAAAAATCTGACGTTTTCCGACTATCTGAGAGCTAGGGAAGTTTATTTAAAGGGACACACAAGTCAAAATAAACTTTATGATTCAGATAGAGCATGCAGTTTTAAGACACTTTCCAATTTGCTTCCATTATACATTTTTGCAGTCTTTTTATATTCTCGCTTTCTGGGGATCAAGATCCTACTGAGCATGTGCACAAGCTCACAGGGTATACGTACACTAGTCTGTGATTGGCTGGTGTCTGCCACATGATACAGGGGGCTGGAGAATGGGAGAAAAAAAATAATTTGTCAGAAAAAAATCTACTGCTTATTTAGTAGGTGTTGAATCATTGTTTATGTACTTTTTAATTATTTAATTCTGCTGCATTGAGTGGTCCTTTAACCCCTTAAGGACCAACGACATACAGGGTACGTCCTACAAAAAAATGTCCTTAATGACCAAGGACGTACCCTGTACGTCGTTGGTCTTTGAAAGCGGTGGAAGCGATCCTGATCGCTTCCAGCCGCTTTAATGCTATTGCAGTGATGCCTCGATATTAAGGCATCCTGCAATAAAAAAAATGTATCCATCCGATGCAGAGAGAGCCACTCTGTGGCCCTCTCTGCATAAGACATCGATGGCCATGATCGTTGGTGGGTGGGAGGCGGTTGGGCGGCCATCGATGCGCGGAGGTCATCGAAGAGGGGCGGGATCCCGTGCAGGGGGTGGGAGCGGGTGGGAAGCTACACTATGGGACAATGTGCTTGTTGCTAAGGGTAAGGTGGGATAGAGGAGGGAGGGGGGTTATCTTAGTGATGGGGAGGGGTGGGGGTTTGGCTATTGAGGGGGGCAGCTACACTACAGAAAAAAAACTAAAAAAAAAAAAACTAAAAAAAAACCACATCTGTGACAAACTGGGTACTGGCAGACAGGTAGAGGGTGAGGGTTAGAGAGCTGTTTTGGGGGGGGGGGGGATCAGGGAGGTTTGGGTCTAAGGGGGGATTTTTCACAGCAGAATAGATATTTGTTTTTAAAAAAAATTTGGGTTTTCTACTAAACTACACTAAAGCTAAAATTAACCTTACAAGCTTCCTAATTAACCCCTTAACTGCTAGGCATAATACACGTGTGGTGCACAGCGGCGTTTTGCAGCCTTCTAATTACCAAAAAGCAACACCAAAGCCATATAAGTCTGCTATTTCTAAACAAAGGGGATCCCAGAGAAGCATTTACAACCATTTGTGCCAAAACCTAAAGTTTGTGAAAAAGTGTTTTTTTTTTTTTTTTTTTTTAATTTGATTGCATTTGGCGGTGAAATGGTGGCATGAAATATACCAATATGGGTAGATCAATACTTTAGGTTGTCTTCTAAAATATATATATATATATATATATATATATATATATATATATATATATATATATATATATATATATATACATGTCAAGGGATATTCAGGGATTCCTGACAGATATCAGTGTTCCAATGTAACTATCGCTAATTTTGGGGAAAAAATGGTTTGGAAATAGCAAACAGTGCTATTTTTATGTATTGCCCTATAACTTGCAAAAAAGCAAAGAAAATGTAAACATTGCGTATTTATTAACTCAGGACAAAATTTAGAAACTATTTAGCATGGGTGTTTTTTGGTGGTTGTAGATGTGCAACAGATTTTAGGGGTCAAAGTTAGAAAAAGTGGGGGTTTTTTTTCCTAAAAATTTTCCTCATTTTATATATTTTTTTATAGTAAACTATAAGATATAATGAAAATAATGGTATCTTTAGAAAGTCCATTTAATGGTCAGAAAAAATGGTGTATAATATGTGTGGGTACATGAAAAATTGCAGCTAAACAAACACCGCAAAAATTTAAAAATATCCTTGGTCCCAAACAGTCAGAAAGTGCTGTGGTCCTTAAGGGGTTAATGTGGTGTACGCATGACCAAAAAAATTTAATAAGTTTAAATCACACTCACACAATTCTAAAGATAAAATATCTACAAGCAGTAACACCACAGGTAACGCATCTTTTCTGATTCAGAAACATTGTTTTCTAATAGAGGTTGGCAGAGAAGTATCAGAAGTTTGTTTTCGTCTCTTATGGAGGGTAGTACTCTTCGACATGGGACAGGAGTTTTAAGTTATCCTGTCAGTCTCTCAGTCCAGGCTTGGATGAAAGTTAGAGTCTGGAGATGCAGGAAGAGTATTTCTGCGAAACCATCCCGACTCATTTTAACAACTCCACAAGCAATCGGCGTTGTCGAACTTTGCTTCTTTGCCTGCTTTCTTCTCTCAAGTCCATGGCGGAGGCGAGGCTACTATCCGTCACACTTGAAGGGCCGTGTTCCTGTTCCACGGCATAGATTCCGGTAAGATCATTTCATTTTACTTCTTCATGATTTTACTGTAACTCATTTGTTCCTACGAACTTGCATGAAAAATACAGGGTCTCAGTGGTACTCCTTTAGTATCTTGGAATCAAGGGTTAATATCTCCTGAGGGGGATTATTGAACAGGGTTTTTTCTAATCATGTTTGTTATGCGATTCAATCTGCTTATGTGTAGTGTTAACTGGGCTTGTGGCTTTTGGAACATAACGGCCTTTCGAAGTGACGCAACCTTACGGTCGGGCGCGCTTTTCTGACTGTACGGTTCACCTTGGGACCGGGCGTGTTACCGTTCTGGTCTCCCATTTCCACATTCCTAATTGTGTGGCGAAGGAAAATTCTAGTCCGCTGGTTTCTGGCTTATAGGAGGTGGTGAGTGCCCCAGCCATTGTGGGTGTCAAGTGTCGTTTAAATTGTTTTATATTTAGTAAATTTTTTTGGTATCCTTTATCCAGGTTTGGAGGATACAGATGTTGAGATATTTCTGATTCAGATTCTTCGTCTTGTGGCGAATGCAAATTGGCCCCATTGACTCAGGTCAGTCAGGTATGTTCTTTAGGCCATTCTAGAGCGCCTTGTTCCTCTGACTTGGGGATTCAAGTGACTGCTGAGCATCCGCCTCAGGGGTCCCTGTCCTCCGGGAGGCAAGTTCCCTGCCGCTCCTTACTACTACACATGCGGGTAACCCAAGTTATGTTTTTTCCTCCTCGGAGGGTGGATTGTTCGCTCCCAGAGGTTGTGGCACGTTTTTGCTTCTACATACTTTTGGTGCTTGCACGTCTACAAAATCCAGATGTTTCTTTGCGATTGTGTTTGTGACCGATTGCCCCAGGTTTCTCGGCCACAGGAGGGTATGCGCAGTTCCCTGCAGGTGTAACTGTTCCTAAGTGTTGTGCCTTTCGTTACAGGGTGGCTCGCCCTCGTGTTCTACTCAGACACGTTTTTGAGCTGTTTGGGGACCCTATCCTTCTCAGTTATGGGACTCACTAGTCTCCTCCTTCGAATGGCTCATCTCGTTAAACATGGGGGATGAAGTAATCTCCTTTAATTCTTGTTATCGAGATCCTTCCCAGTTTTGTTGGAAGAACAGGGTTTCTGCTAGGCTGGTCCTGTGGATCCTTCTGTTTTTCTTGGGCTTTAACCCTTGACTTGCCTGTTACTTTATTTTATCCGGTAAGGATGACTTATTTTTCATACTATGTTTTTCATGTGGGAACTTTCTCTGGGATCGATAGTTGCTGTTTGCTTCTACAGAAGTTGTTCAGGACACGTTAGTCCCATGTTTGTCTGTTTTTTTTTTCCTGCATCTCTGAGGCAGCTTGGCAGTTATAACCCTGCTTGCAGGCTGGTCCTGCTTGGGTTCAGATCTTCTGTCTCGCGGCTTATTCAGAGACGTGGCGCCTTTTAACTTGCTGGTCAGGTTGGGGTGCCGAGTGCTATTAACATTATTTATGTTTCTTGTTATTTGTTTTACAAGTTTCAGCTAAGCATTCTCAAGAGGACTTGCGGGTCCGTGCGGCTCTCTGGATTTCTTCAGTCCTAAATAGCCATCTCTTTGGTGACTGGGTCAGTGAATTTTGCTGCATCACTCTCTGTTGCTTCCGATACCCTCGGAACCTAGAGTATTCCTTCCCATGTGGTGGGAAAATCAGAGGCTTTAGCGCCTCTTTTCTGCCGGTCGGGCCGGTGTTGCTTTAGGAAATTGTCCTTTTTGGACTTGTTCCTTTAGTGCTTCTCTTCTTCATTGAGACCTCTTGGATTGTCCGTTCTCCTTGTGGATGGGTCGCCTTCGGGGGACTTGGATTCCCTTTGCGAGTTGGTTGTTCCCTTTTCGGAACATTAGACAATCAGATCTTTTTGAGATCCGGTTGGGAGTCCTTCTCCGGTGTTGGGAATGCTCTGCATCTCCTTCTTGGGATAGAAGAGGTCCTAGTGGTTTTCCACTCATATGGTTCAGGTATTGCCATCCAGGTGGCATCCAAACCCATGTTTTACTGTTCTCTGACTTTGAATCAGAGGTGATGTGGAGGCTTGATGTTGCTCTGTTCGGGTGACTTGTCCTCTCGGTTCCCCTTGTGTCTGGAGCTCGTGGCTAGCTGGACAGCTAGCTCAGCATTCTAATGCTCTGTGGCTACTCTGTACTGTAGCGAACCAAGGGTTGCTAGTTCGATCCCCGGCGAGGTCTACTCAGCCTTTCCTTCTTTTGAGGTTGATAAAATGAGAAGCGTCTTGTATCCCTTAGGGGGATTAGCCGCACTTTTCAAGCACAGTCATGTTAATGGTGATTGGACGCCTGTTAGATCTAGTGTCCTTTTATGGCCCTGGCTCTTTGGAATGTTGGGCTCCTGCAAGTGGTGGTCTCTTCCCTTTTGGGTTGGGACTTGCAAGGGCTTCTTCCTTTTGTTATCCGGGTTATTCTGGATTTTTTTCCCTGGGAGGTCTGTTTTTTGTTATCAGACAAAGGATTTATTTGCCTGGAATGTTGTTTAATCTAAACATTTGTGGGGCCCGGGCTTCTTGTCCTGATCTTCCGGTTGTCGAGGGTTTTACTCTTCATTTTCTCTTTATGAATCCTTCCGTGAGATGTTACTGAACCTTATGATCCTATGGCCTCTATTTATCAAGCTGTTAACCGCAAATACGCTGGAATTCCACAGCGTATTTGTGGCGAGCCTGATTCGCCTTAGTTATCAAAGGCTAGGGACCGGCAAAAGTAGAATTTAGTGACGTAACATACAATCCGTCGGACTCAGTCCGACACAGATCGATGCTTACGTCACTACAGATGTTCCGAACGCAAGTTCGGCACAATCTGAATACTTTTGCTAGTTATCAAAGAACTAACAGGTACGCTCGCCACTTTTCCGGCCCAGCGTACCTGGTTTTCAATCCGCCGCCCTGGAGGCGGCTAATGCCATAGGAATGAATGGGAGTCTGACAGCAGTGAAAGCTTATGTTCTCTGCTGCCCGATTTCCCATTGATTCCTATGGGAAATGTCTACACCTAACACCCTAACATGTACCCCGAATCTACACACCCCTAATCTGCACCGCCGCCACCTACATTATACTTATTAACCCCTAAACCGCCGCTTCCAGACCCTGCCACCACTTACATTATATTTATTAACCCCTAATCTGCCCTCCCCACACCACCGCCATTATATTCATTTTATTAACCCCTAAACCTAAGTCTAACCCTAGCAACCCCCCCCCCAACTTAAATATTATTTAAATTAATCTAAATAAATATTTCTATAATTAAATAAATTATTCCTATTTAAAACTAAATACTTACCTGTAAAATAAACCCTAAGATAGCTACAATACAATTAATAATTACATTTTAGCTGTTTTAGGATTTATTTTTATTTTACAGGCAATTTTGTATTTATTTTAACTAGGTACAATAGTTACTAAATAGTTATTAACTATTTAATAAATACCTAGCTAAAATAAATACAAAATTACCTGTAAAATAAATCCTAACCTAAATTACAATTACACCTAACACTACACTACAATTAAATAAATTAAATTAATTAACTACAATTACCTACAATTAAATAAAATTAACTAAAGTACAAAAAACCCCACTAAATTACAGAAAATAAAAAATAATTACAAGAATTTTAAACTAATTACACCTAATCTAATCCCCCTAATAAAATAAAAAAGCCCCCCAAAATAAAAAAAGCCCTACCCTACACTAAACTACAAATATCCCTTAAAAGGGCTTTTTGCAGGGCATTGCCCCAAAGTAATCAGCTCTTTTACCTGTAAAAAAAGAAATACAACCCCCCAACATTAAAACCCAACACCGACAAACCCAACCCTACTCTAAAACCCACCAACCCCCCCTTAAAAAAACCTAACACTAACCCCCTGAAGATCACCCTACCTTGAGCCGTCTTCACCCAACCGAGCCTAAGTCCTCAACAAAGCCGGGCGAAGTGGTCCTCCAGATGGGCAGAAGTCTTCATCGAATCCAGGCAGAAGGGGTCCTCCAGACGGGCAGAAGTCTTCATCCAGGCGGCATCTTATATCTTCTTCCATCCGACGAGGAGCGGCTCCATCTTGAAGACATCTGACGCGGAGCATCCATCCTGACCGACGACTAACGACGAATGACGGTTCCTTTAAATGACGTCATCCAAGATGGCGTCCCTTGAATTCCAATTGGCTGATAGAATTCTATCAGCCAATCGGAATTAAGGTAGGAAAAATCCTATTGGCTGATGCAATCAGCCAATAGGATTGACCTTGCATTCTATTGGCTGATTGGAACAGCCAAAAGAATGCGAGGTCAATCCTATTGGCTGATTGGATCAGCCAATCGGATTGAACTTCAATCCAATTGGCTGATTGCATCAGCCAATAGAATTTTTTCCTACTTTAGAATTCAGCCAATCGGAATTCAATGGACACCATCTTGGATGACGTCACTTAAAGGAACAGTCATTCGTCGGGTAGTCGTCGATCTGGATGGATGCTCCGCGTCGGATGTCTTCAAGATGGAGCCGCTCCTCGTCGGATGGAAGAAGATAGAAGATGCCGCCTGGATGAAGACTTCTGCCCGTCTGAAGGACCTCTTCTGCCCGGATTCGATGAAGACTTCTGCCCGTCTGGAGGACCACTTTGCCCGGCTTCGTTGAGGACTTAGGCTCGGTTGGGTGAAGACGGCTCAAGGTAGGGTGATCTTCAGGGGGTTAGTGTTAGGTTTTTTTTTTATGGGGGGTTTGGGTGGGTTTTAGAGTAGGGTTGAGTGTGTGGGTCGTGGGTTTTAATGTTGGGCGGGTTATAATTCTTTTTTTACAGGTAGCTCATTCCACAAGAGCTGTCTCCTCTTCTTGGGCTTTCAAAAGTGAAGCTTCTGTGGTACAGATTTGCAAGGCTACAACTCGGCCCTCGCTATGTATTTTTTCCAATTTTGATAATTTTGCCTTGGCCGAGGCCTCTTTTGGGAGAAAGGTTCTTCAAGCGGTGGTGCCTTCTGTTTAGGTCTGCCTGTCTTGTTCTCCCTCCCTAGTTATCTGTGTCCTCTAGCTTGGGTATTGGTTCCCACTAGTAATTGATGACGTTGTGGACTCTCCATATCTTAGGAAAGGAAACAAAATTGATGCTTACCAGATAATTTCTTTCTTTCCGGATATGGAGAGTCCACTAACCCACCCTTAATTTCAGACAGTTGTTTTTTTTTACTAAACCTCAGGCACCTCTACACCTTTGTGTTATTCCTTTTTCCATTTCCCTTCGGTCGAGTGACTGGGGATTATGGGTAGGGGAGTGACACTTAACAGCTCTGCTGTGGTGCTCTTTGCCGCCTCCTGCTGGACAGGAGTGATATTCCCACTAGTAATTGATGAGATCGTGGACTCTCCATATCCAGAAAGAAAGAAAGAAATTTATCAGGTAGGCATACATTTTGTTTTTGTTAAACTCCTAAATGTGCACTATTACAGAATATTAGCAATAGACCAAACGATAGCCAGAATCATACCTTAAGCATGCAATGGAGGTAGTGGGTAAACCTGTATGAACAGATGTTTAATTTTATAAAAGGTGTAAGAGTTATATATGTGGCTCTAGTGTTTAATCTGTAGATGCTGATAAATTTGGGAAAGTCTAACAAGCACCTAAATGCTGAAGTTAGGAAATCGGCATTATTGTCCCGGTCCCTGACAGCAAGGCACCGTCCCAGAGTGAAAAAAATTTAAATCGCTAGAAATCAAAGTATTGCTTAAAGGGACACTGAACCCAACATGTTTCAGATAGAGCATGACATTTTAAGCAACTTTCTAATTTACTCCTATTATCAATTTTTCTTTGTTCTCTTGCTATCTTTATTTTAAAAGCAGAAATGTAAATCTTAGCAGCCAGCCCATTTTAGGTTCAGCACCATGGATAGCGATTGCTTATTGGAGGCTTACATTTACCCACTAATAAGCAAGCATAACCCAGGTTCTCAACCAAAAATGGGCCGGCTCCTATGCATCACATTCCCGCTTTTTAAATAAAGAAAGCAAGAGAATGAATAAAAATTGATAATAGGAGTAAATTAGAAAGTTGCTTAAAATTACATGCTCTATCTGAATCATTAAAGAAAAAATTTGGGTTTAGTGTCCCTTTAAGGAATATAGTATGTTCTCGGGTGTAAATAAAGAGGTGGTCTTATAAGCTTGCTACTATGTAATAGAGTATATAAGTATATCAATGTTTTAGGTGTGAGCATGCCAAAGTAGAAATTGGTAAACCGCAAACGGCTAAAGGGTCATCAAGAGTGCAAAGAATCTGAAACTATGGATCTAGTAAAGTGTCCTAAGAGAGTAGGTACTATGGGATCCAAAAGTGGACATATACAGGCTGCAAATAGACACATAGTTAAAGGGATAGTATACACCAATTTTGATATAACTGCATGTAATAGACACTACTATAAAGAATAATATGCACAGATACTGATATAAAAATCCAATATAAAATCATTTAAAAACTTACTTAGAAGCTCCTAATTTAGCTCTGTTTAAAAGGTTACTAGAACACCCACTGCAAGTGGTTGTAAAGCAAAAACAGCAGACACTCCCCCCCCTCCCCCTTCTTCTGCATATGAAAAGACCTTTTACACAAACAGAAGCAAGCTGGAGTAGGTATAACTCGGTATTCTCCTAAAACTTTAGGGCTTGGTTAGGAGTCTGAAAATCAGAGCAATGTTATTTAAAAATAAGCAAAACTATCCATTTAAAAAAAAACAACAAAAAAAACAAAACTGTATGGGCTGTATAAATGGATCATCTACAAAACATTTATGCAAAGAAAAATCTAGTGTATAATGTCCCTTTAAACTAGAATAACATTAGGAGCATTCTCATAGTTTATAGTTTAGTATTTAAAGGGTTTTGACACCTTTTCTGAGAAGATCTTCTTATGATAATTAATTTAACAGCCATATAGGAACACGAAAAACAAATGCATTACAATAGAACAGACCGTGTGACTACAGGTTCTTGTCATAATCTCAAAAAAACAGTCTGAAATAGATCACCAGAGTCCCATTTCAGATGCAGGAAAACTGTATAGGAAAGATGGTAGGTTGATTCTTGCAAACGGCCCTAGTCTGTCCTCCAAGGTTCCATTTCAGATGCAGTAAGATTGTACAGGGAAGGGTGGTAGGTATTACCGCTATTCCTTCAAAGTACCTTATTTTCGGGTGCATGTATTTAATTCTGGTAAAGTCCCGTGTAGGAGTCCCCACAGATGCTTGATTCCTGACTCCTCATATCGGGTCGCAGGAATAGAATCTTCACAAGCCTTCAATCGGGTATTACAGCCCATTGTTTCACTTGCTATCTGTTCAGCACTGGCTATCAAAACTGCAGGCTCTGCGACGGGAAGCTTAGTTTCTCTCTGATGATTAATAGGTGAAGATAGCGAGTGCCATATATCTAAGATACCACTAGCTCCATAGATTTCATCATCTCTCGACCGGGCAATACAGCTTTCTATATTATCATCCAGTAGTTAAGCCCTGACATCTTGGACTGTGAGCTTTGTAAGAGTCCCTCTGAGGTTCATTAGTGGCGGGTAGCAAGTGCTGGAGCTCCATAGAACCACAATTGCCATATTTCACTGAGACCTGCTCAGGCTGTAGGAGTTGATGGGAAGCATAATCTTCTCTAATATTAAATGCTGTGTGCAGGTTTTCTTCAAAGGCAGCGCTGTGAGATTCAAGTAGTCAGGGAAGCTCCTCCAAAATATATATATCGGTCTCCATGATGTAACAAATGTAAGGCAGGTTAACGAAGTAACGCTTTATAATACCATGGGAATAGTTCTTGCAGTGTCATTACTCCTTAACGACAGAGACACATATGTGCCCTGCTGGGGGGTTAGGTGGTTGGCCGAAAACCTTTTAAAGTGTTCCGGTAGTCTGAATCCTGCATCAAGCCCAAGAATAGTAGTGTAATTCGAAAAAGCTTTCTTTGCTGTATAATATTTAGCAAAGTGTAATACTTAGCGGAGCATTAGAGTGGTAGTCTTGTGCAAATATATGCTATGGCTCGAAGCAGTACTCAGTCTTGCAACCTATCATGGCCGCCACCCGGAAGTTCCCCCCTATTATTATTATTATTTTTAAATAACTTTATTTAAAAACTGTTAGCATGCAGTACTTTTCAAGTACAAAACATAGTGGTTATATATGTTTACAATAAGTTATGTTTTCCAAGTTGTACATATACTCTCTAAATGTTGTCTTAAAGGGATAGGAAAGTCAAAATTAAACTTGCTTGAGTGAGATAGAACATGCAATTTTAAGACACCTTTTTAAAATCCCTTCTATTTTTAAAATGTGCTTTGTTCTTTTTGTATCCTTTTTTTAAAAAAAAGAATACAAACATATCCTACATTAGAAGAAGGGGAAGAAAAGAGAGGCGCTTGTGTGTACCAGTATAGCAGATTAAACGGCTTATATTCACCCACAACAGGGTTCTTACATTTTAGTGGAGCACTCAGACAGTGCTATCAGGCGCGGACTGGGTGATCAACAGCAGCCCAGCTTGCTGAACTTTCCACTGTGTGTGCAGGAACACCTTTGGCTCTAATATCCTAGAGCTGGAATAGACTGCCAACAAGAGAAGCTCCACAAGTCGCAAGCAGCAAAAGGCACACAGAGACCTCCACAAAAAGCAGAGCCAGTCCCAGTGGGGATGATTGGTAAAAGTATGACAAATGGTAAAGGTTCCAATGTAAGATAAAAATGAAATTTATTAAAACAATAAAAGCAGGAACCATAAGGTAGGGCATAAAGTGACCCTCCTTATTAACATGCAACGCGTTTCTCAGCACCAACGCTGTTTCATCAGGCATAAAAAGTATACTGATCATAGTTCTTATATATACACCAACCTTACCAATCAATGTAATTAAGAAAATAACATACACCTGGGAGTCTCCCTCTAAGGGATAGATTCTCAGCATTTTAACCCTTTGTTTATAGTATATATTTCACATTTGGAGTAAGTCTTTATATAGTATATAATTCTGTGATGTAGAGTTAATGTACCACTTTTGTTAAATATGTTATATTATTAATCCTATAATGTCATTATCTTAGTTCAAATGTGGCTTCTAACATATCAAACTCTCTAGTGAGAATATGTGAATATGAACGATCACTGAAATGTTAGCAGATGTATATCTTTGGTATTTATACCTAAATTATCTAAAGGGAGTATTTGGAATTTATATTTAAAATGAAAAAGTAAACTTGCGTATGTACATATAATTTAGTCCGTGATAGTATCGGAATGGTTGCGGAAGTGACGTCAGTGGAACTGCCACCAATAAGAACGTCTCTGCATAATCAAAACAACAACAAAATGGTGGATCATTTGACTACGTAATAACGTCACACTCTGAGAGAGGGGAACTAAAATATAGGCATGTATAATGGTCCTATACCATTGGTTTACACTGAAGCATTTATGTGGGTGTGAAAAAGTCCTACCCTACTATTGGAGAACCAATACGACATCAGAAAACAAGTGTTTAACACACTAGGAACGGAAAGTAAAAATATATCCGATTGCGGTCAAAGAGAATTACAATGATCCTCCCAATAAACAAATACGTGTAGAAAAGTCATCAGTGATGACACTAAAAATGATGTAGTGCATCTGATGCACACAACTTCTCACAAAATAGCACTAAAGGTCTAGATATATCATATGTCAAGAGATAAGTGACATAGCTTACAGTGACTGTGTGTAATAAATTACAATGTGTATTGGTGTGATAGTGATAAATGCACAATGTGAAATGTGGTACAAATAAATGGAGATATGAATGATCAGAGACATATCTATCCAATGCAAACACATGATGATGAATAAGAGAGATAACAAAACTCTATCAAATATGGTACTAACCGTGAAATGAGGATCCAATAGAATATTTTATATTGGTATGAGGGGGCTGCACCCCAAGAAAAATAGCCAGGTGATAACCAAGCAATGTGTGTTCAAACACAGTCCCCCCACAACAAAACAAATCCTATACTAACACCAATGGATATGTGAATGGTATAATTGAGTGGTGGGGCTATTATCACCCCATAGGACTTATTAGATACAGGTAGTGCAATCCAAATATCATTTCTATATAAATGGGAAATAAGAGAATAATATAATAATAATAAGAAAATAGAAAATATATATTAAATGTGGTTCTTGACCATGTGAAAAAAGGGGTCAATTCTAGATTACCCTAATAATAAATAAAGTGTATGTTTGTGCATCCTTAATCTAACAAGGATGTGATAAAAAGTGTTGTGTATCTAACACCATTATAATATCAATATAAGGAACAACAGTCTAAAAATATGTGAAATATATACACATAAACTCCAGTGTACAAAGAACCATTACAGTTAATTGAAAGCGGCAGAGTCTATTACTTCGTTGAGACCTTTAGGAAAGAGAGATTGGAACTTATAGATCCTAAAAGTTTCTCTCTGTCTTAGTTTGATATATCTATTATATTGGTGAGATGGTGGAATATGTTCAATGGGAGTGATGTAATAACTACAAGGTTCTCCATGGTGTGTCTGTACATAATGTCTAGGCACACTGTGATTAAGTAACTTCTTTTTCACATTTCGCTAATGTTCGCTCCATCTTGTGCAAACTTTTCGAGTCGTGTGGCCTAGATATTGTAGGCCACATTTGCAAGTCAATGCATTTATTACAAAAGATGTATTGCAGGTAATGCGACTTTTAATCTTAAATACCTCTCCCGTAGCATTTGCAGTAACAGTAACTGTTTTTGGTATAATGTATTTACACATAGAACATCTAGGGTGGCCACATCTATGAATCCCTAAAGATGTATTTTTGAATGACTGTCTCTTGATTTTTTTGGACATTACTATCTTACTTGGTGCAAGCTTTTGCTTGAGGGTAGGTGCCCTCCTGAAAGTTAACGATGGTTGATTTTGTAATATCTGTTTAAGGACAGGGTCTTTCTGTAAGATGTGCCAATGTTTGGTCAGTGACTTTTTAGTAGCTCTATGATTGGAGTTATACTGTGTTATAAACCTTGGTTGTGGACATCTTCAGAATCTTGTATAGTAGTCAAATTTTTTGTTGTTGTTTTGCCTTTAAACATTAAAGTTCTGTTTAGATCTCTTGCTCTCTCTTGACTACTCTTAATGAGAGAGGAAGGATATCCCTTTGCTAGAAATCTCTCCACTAGAATGGATGATTGTTCGTCATAAATCTGTAAAGTGCTACCATTTCTCCTGATTCTATTAAATTGACTGAAATGGATGTTTGTCCTCCAACTTCTCAAGTGGTTGCTTGTAAAATGTAAAAGTTGTTACTATCAACCTTCTTGAAAAAAGTTGACGTACAAACATTACCCTCAAATCACCACTATAACGGGACATCCAAAAATTAAATTTTCTGTGGCTGGATGTTATAGGTAAATGTGAGGGCCATATCATTATTATTCAGATGTTTAACAAATAATTCAGCCTCCTGTGAGGTTCCATCCCAGATAAATAGCAGGTCATCAATATATCGGCCATAGAACACCAGGCTCTGCGCCCAGCTAGAGTTGTAAATGAAGTGCTCTTCAAAGGCCCCCATATTAAGGTTGGCAAAGCTGGGTGCGAACTTGGTGCCCATGGCCGTGCCCATAACCTGCAGGTAGAAATCGTCAAGGAACTGAAAATAATTATGTTTAAGGATGAATTCTATTATCGTTATCAGAAATTCTTTCTGTAAAGATGGCATATATGTCGTCATTTAAGAATGATTGTATCACTCGTATCCCAATATCATGAGGGATATTTGAATACAATGCTCCAACGTCACAGGTGAGCCATAGATAAGGACCCCTGCGACTGAAGGAGCTGAGTCTATTGAGGAGATCAGTGGTGTCACGGATATACGATGGCAAATGGATAACGTATTTTTGGAGGTATAAGTCTATGTATTCCAAAAGTCTATCTGTGACACCATTAATACCAGCAATAATGGGTCTTCCAGGGGTCTTTTTACTATCCTTGTGGAATTTTTGGAAGATGGTAGTAGAAGGGTACACTTGGATGATCAGGCATCAAATCGCTTTTTTCTCTTTTATTGAGAATCCCCTTTCCACTACCATCCTCCAAAATCCTCACAAGGGATTTGCTGAACTGCTCAGTGGGATCTGTATTAAGTCTACAGTAAAACTTTTAATCACATATCCTACATTAGTGGGAGCTAGCTGCTGATTGGTGGCTGCACACATTTGTCTCTTGTGATTAGCTAACTAGCTATAAAACATAGAATATATGTTGCAAGCTCACCTGTGTTGTCTTCTTTGGTGTCCATCCCTTTTCAGCATCTGCTGATTGGCTGGTCTGTGTATCGGAAGGGAGATTGGGGATAGCCGAACCCTGTGATGCATGCAAACAAACAAAGACAAACCTAAGGTCTGGACCTCCTTCTTAGCGGTATCCAGAAGAAGGCATACATACAAACTAAAATATAATAAAAATATCCTTTATTCTTCCATGTTTAAAAACTCTGCACACAGAGTTTTTAAACATGGAAGAATAAAGGTTATTTTATATTATACTTTCATTTGCCTGTATGCCTTATTTAGGAAACCCCAAATAGGGAGGTCCGGATCGGAGGATTTTATTATTTTTTTTTTATTATTCTTTATTTATAAAACGCCAACAGATTCCGCAGCGCTGCCCATGGGTACAAGGATAACAGTACAATGGAGAAACAATATGATAAAAGACAAAATTGTATAGGCAAATACAGGGGGAAATGAGGGCCCTATTCCTGTGGGAACTTACAATCTAGATGGGTAGGAGGATGGGAAACGGAAGGTGGGGACTGCAAAGGAGAGAATGATATTAGTGAGGAGATAGAGGGCAACTGTTAGTTAAGTGAAGTTAGTTTGTTAATAAGTCGGGTGATAAGCTTCCCTGAACAGAAAGGTCTTTAGGGAACGTTTAAAGAAGGAGAGGTTAGGGGCAAGTCTGACAGCACGAGGAAGTGCGTACCAGAGGGTTGGTGCCACCCGAGAGAAGTCTTGTAGTCTAGCATGAGAGGAGGTGATGGTAGAGGACGCAAGAAGCAGGTCATTGTTGGATCTTAGGGGGCGGGCAGGAGTATATTTGTTAAGTGAGGACAGGTAGGGTGGGACAGCATTGGTGAGGGCTTTGGTGAGGGCTACAGGGGAAAGTATGTCTCTTTGCAGATGATACAAAAAATTGTAACAGAGTGGATGTTCCAGGGGGGGTAGACAAAATGAGAAGTGATATACAACAATTGGAGGATTGGACAAACGACTGGGATCTAAAGTTTAACACAGCAAAGTGTAAAATAATGCATTTAGGGAAGAAAAATCCAAATGTTAATTACAGACTCAATGACACTTTACTGACTGTTACAGATGAGGAACAGAACTTGGGAATTATTATTTCAGATGATTTAAAACTTAGTAAACAATGTAGTAATGCTGCGAGTAAGGCTAGCAGAATGCTTGGTTGTATTGGTAGAGGTATTTGCAGCAGAAATAGTAAGGTTCTTATGCCACTTTATAGATCATTAGTTAGGCCTCATCTTGAGTATTGTGTGCAGTTCTGGAGGCCATATCTTCAGAAGGATATTAACAAACTTGAATCTGTGCGAAGGAGGGCTACCAAAATGGTACATGGTCTAAAAAATAAAACTTACCAGGATAGGCTCAATGACCTAAATATGTATAGCTTAGAGGAGAGAAGGGAAAGAGGTGATATGATAGCAACTTTCAAGTACATTAAAGGGTTTAGTAAAACTGAGGCTGTGGGTATTTTACATAAAATGGAAAATTCAAGAACAAGGGGTCATGAGCTCAAGCTAAAGGGTAGTAGATTCAGGAGTAATTTGAGGAAGCACTTCTTCTTTACAGAAAGAGTGATTGATTTATGGAATAAACTTCCTCAAGAGGTAGTAGCAACAAACACTGTGTAGGGGACTTTAAAAATGCATGGGACAAGCATAAGGCTATCCTACGAACTAGATAAGTTTATACTGTTAGGTAAGGTCGGGCAGACTTGCTGGGCCTATGGCTCTTATCTGCCGTCAATATCTATGTTTGTAGGTCAGGGTGAGAATTTTGAATTTAACGCCATTGTGAATGGGGAGCCAGTGAAGGGACTCAGAGATGTGCAGCAGAAACAGAGCGTCGAGAGAGATGGATTAGCCTGGCAGATGCATTTAGGATGGATTGGAGGGGAGAGAGGCGGGAGAGAGGGAGGCCAGTTAGTAAGTTGTTACAGTAGTCAAGTCTGGAAATTACCATGGAGTGGATTAGCTGTTTAGTAGTTTCAGCACTTAGAA
Organism: Bombina bombina; assembly: GCF_027579735.1. NCBI lineage: Eukaryota > Metazoa > Chordata > Amphibia > Anura > Bombinatoridae > Bombina > Bombina bombina. Next base: position 121,404,608 of record NC_069509.1, read on the forward strand.
ACTGACTCATTTTTTAGATATTTCGTAGGTGGTTGCGGCAGGATGAAGAGAGCAATTGGATGTGGGAAATGAAGGACAGATTTGAGTCAAGCGTGACTCAGAGGCAGCGGACTTGGGGTGATGGGGAGATAGTGGTGCCGCCAACAGTGATAGAAAAATTAGAAACTGGAGTAGAGTTAGAGGGGATAATTAGAAGTAGTTCGGTCTTGGACATGTTTATTCGGTCATTCTTCGTATGGCTAACTAGATATGTTTATCTAGCTGCCCATACTGCAATGCTGCTCCATCAGCAATGGATAACAAGAAAAATTGAAAATAGAAGTAAATTGGAAAGTTTGTTTTAAAATTTTGTATGTTTTATCCAAATCATGAAATAACATTTTGGGATTTCCTGTCCCCTTTAAGTAGACATATCAGCTATATTATCTTAGCAAATCATCTATGGAGATTATCTGATGCAAACCTTTATGAACATAATACAATACTAAAGGATTAACATAAAGGGAGTATGGAAGAAGAAAGAAAATAGAATAGAAATAGGGGAGAAATGATGGAGAAGGGTGATAAAGAGAAAAAAGTGTGTGTGTGTGGGGGGGGACTCTAAAGCATCTCGACTCCGCCTTCCTTTGTAGGTAACGTCCAGTCATTAGTTGGCTAACTACAGTGGTCTCAAATCAATTTTTCTCGTAAATTTTCAGCAAAGACAGTTTGAAGAAGAATTTAACATCTAGAAAATGGGCAAATTTTTTTTAACTACAGATAATTCAATATTTTATATTATAATCTCATACTGTTTAGTATCCCTTTAAATTTGTGTGTAAAATATGTATTTGGTATGGGTGACATTAATGTCTTTGTTTTATTTTAGAATGTTATGGATCAATTCAACCCTGGGCTAAGGAACCTTGTTAATTTAGGCAAAAGCTATGAAAAGGCAGTATCTGGTAAGTTGATTTTTCTGTTTTTAAAGGCACAATCTAGTCAACATTTAAACTTAATTGATTCATATAGGGCATGTGATTTTAAACTTTATTTTTATCATCAAATTTGCTTTGCTCTCTTGGTATTTGTGTTGAAAGCTAAACCTAGGTAGGCTTATGAGTTAATTTCTAAGCCCTTGAAGGCTGCCTCTTATCTCAGTGCATTTTGACAGTTTTTCACAGTTAGACACTGTTATTGTACCATATAGATAACATTGTGCTCACTCCCGTATTGCCAAATATTGATTGGCTAAAGTGTCAGAAGAGCTGAAATAAGGGGGCAGTCTGCAGAGGCTTAGATACAAGGTATAATCACAGAGGTAAAAAGTGTATAAATAGAACGGCGTTGTTTATGCAAAACTGGGGAATGGATAATAAAGGGTTTACCTATCTTTTGAAGACAAACATTTTCAAGTAGACTGTCCCTTTAATCTTCCTGTGTTTTTATTTATTCTTTACTTGTGTCTATTAATTTGTTTATTTAATTTGAAAGACAACACACAAAACATAGTACAAAAATACAATATAAAACTCTTTCCAGGCAGTTTGTGTTTGTACTTAAAGGGACAGTCTACAATAGAATTTTTTATTGTTTTAAAAGATAGATAATCCATTTATTACCCTTTCCCCAGTTTTGCACAACCAACACAGTTATATTAATCTACTTTTAACGTCTGATTACATTGTATCTAAACATCTTCTTACAGCCCCCTGATCACATGACTTTTTTTATTTATTATCTATTGACTTGAATTTAGTACTGTTATATTAACTCTTAAATAACTCCTCGGGCATGAACACAATGTTATCTATATAGCCCACATGAACTAGCAGTCTCCTGTTGTGAAAAGCAAATAAAAAAGCGTGTGATAAGAGGCTGCCTGTAGTTGCTTAGAAACAGGCAGAAATTTAGAGGTTTAAATGTTATAAAGTATATTAATATAACAGTGTTGGTTGTACAAAGCTGGGGAATGGATAGTAAAGGCATTATCCATATTTTTAAACAATAACAATAGTGTAGCTTGTCCCTTTAAATTATCATTTATAACAGTAACTAGTCCTAAAGCCAGTTCACCCGGGCCATTTTTTGCAGGGTACAGTGGTCCCACCCCTTGCGCTCTCCCCCTCTCTTTTGAGCTCTCTCTCTCCCCCATCTTTTGCGCTCTCTCTCCCACATCTTTTGCGCTCTCTCTCTCTCTCCCCCATCTTTTGCGCTCTCTCTCTCTCCCCCATCTTTTGCGCTCTCTCTCTCCCCCCATCTTTTGCGCTCTCTCTCCCCCCCTCTTTCTTCTGTTAAGTGTGATCAGTCCACGGGTCATCATTACTTCTGGGATATTACTCCTCCCCAACAGGAAGTGCAAGAGGATTCACCCAGCAGAGCTGCATATAGCTCCTCCCCTCTACGTCACTCCCAGTCATTCTCTTGCACCCAACGACTAGATAGGATGTGTGAGAGGACTATGGTGATTATACTTAGTTTTATATCTTCAATCAAAAGTTTGTTATTTTAAAATAGCACCGGAGTGTGTTATTATCTCTCTGGCAGAGTTTGAAGAAGAATCTACCAGAGTTTTTGTTATGATTTTAGCCGGAGTAGTTAAGATCATATTGCTGTTTCTCGGCCATCTGAGGAGAGGTAAACTTCAGATCAGGGGACAGCGGGCAGATGAATCTGCATAGAGGTATGTAGCAGTTTTTATTTTCTGACAATGGAATTGATGAGAAAATCCTGCCATACCGATATAATGTCATGTATGTATACTTTACACTTCAGTATTCTGGGGAATGGTACTTCACTAGAATTACACTGTAAGAAATACATAAAGCTGTTTAATAACTAGAGATTATGTTTAACGCTTTTGCTGGAATGTAAAATCGTTTTCATTTGCTGAGGTACTGTGTGAATAAATGTTTGGGCACTATTTTTCCACTTGGCAGTTGCTTAATCTGTTTTCTGACAGTTTCTGTTCTCCCTCACTGCTGTGTGTGAGGGGGAGGGGCCGTTTTTTTGGCGCTTTTACTACACATCAAATATTTCAGTCAGCAACTCATTGTATTCCCTGCATGATCCGGTTCATCTCTACAGAGCTCAGGGGTCTTCAAAACTTATTTTGAAGGAGGTAATTTCTCTCAGCAGAGCTGTGAGAATTATAGTTTGACTGAGATAAAAAACGTTTATTCTGTAATTTGTTTCCTGCTTTCAGAATTTGTTATCTTTGCTAATGGGATTAAACCTTTGCTAAAGTTGTGTTATTTACAAGGATTGAGGCTATAACTGTTTCAATTTATTAATTTTCAACTGTCATAGATCTTCTGTGCTTCTTAAAGGCACAGTACGTTTTAATATTATTCTAATTGAATTGTATTTCCAAGTTACAAGTTTATTTGCTAGTGTGTTAAACATGTCTGATTCAGAGGATGATACCTGTGTCATTTGTTGCAATGCCAAAGTGGAGCCCAATAGAAATTTATGTACTAACTGTATTGATGCTACTTTAAATAAAAGTCAATCTGTACAAATTGAACAAATTTCACCAAACAACGAGGGGAGAGTTATGCCGACTAACTCGCCTCACGTGTCAGTACCTACATCTCCCGCTCAGAGGGAGGTGCGTGATATTGTAGCGCCGAGTACATCTGGGCGGCCATTACAAATCACATTACAGGATATGGCTACTGTTATGACTGAGGTTTTGGCTAAATTACCAGAGCTAAGAGGTATGCGTGATCACTCTGGGGTGAGAACAGAGTGCGCTGATAATATTAGGGCCATGTCAGACACTGCGTCACAGGTGGCAGAACATGAGGACGGAGAGCTTCATTCTGTGGGTGACGGTTCTGATCCAAACAGACTGGATTCAGATATTTCAAATTTTAAATTTAAACTGGAAAACCTCCGTGTATTACTAGGGGAGGTGTTAGCGGCTCTGAATGATTGTAACACAGTTGCAATACCAGAGAAAATGTGTAGGTTGGATAAATATTTTGCGGTACCGACGAGTACTGAGGTTTTTCCTATACCTAAGAGACTTACTGAAATTGTTACTAAGGAGTGGGATAGACCCGGTGTGCCGTTCTCACCCCCTCCGATATTTAGAAAAATGTTTCCAATAGACGCCACCACAAGGGACTTATGGCAAACGGTCCCTAAGGTGGAGGGAGCAGTTTCTACCTTAGCTAACCGTACCACTATCCCGGTGGAGGATAGCTGTGCTTTTTCAGATCCAATGGATAAAAAATTAGAGGGTTACCTTAAGAAAATGTTTGTTCAACAAGGTTTTATATTGCAACCCCTTGCATGCATTGCGCCGATCACGGCTGCAGCGGCATTCTGGATTGAGTCTCTGGAAGAGAACATTGGTTCAGCTACTCTGGACGACATTACGGACAGGCTTAGAGTCCTTAAACTAGCTAATTCATTCATTTCGGAGGCCGTAGTACATCTTACTAAACTTACGGCGAAGAATTCAGGATTCGCCATTCAGGCACGCAGGGCGCTGTGGCTAAAATCCTGGTCAGCTGATGTTACTTCTAAGTCTAAATTGCTTAATATACCTTTCAAAGGGCAGACCTTATTCGGGCCCGGGTTGAAAGAGATTATCGCTGACATTACAGGAGGTAAAGGCCATGCCCTGCCTCAGGACAAAGCCAAAGCCAAGACTAGACAGTCTAATTTTCGTTCCTTTCGTAATTTCAAAGCAGGAGCAGCATCAACTTCCTCTGCACCAAAACAGGAAGGAGCTGTTGCTCGCTACAGACAAGGCTGGAAGCCTAACCAGTCCTGGAACAAGGGCAAGCAGACTAGGAAACCTGCTGCTGCCCCTAAAACAGCATGAATTGAGGGCCCCCGATCCGGGATCGGATCTAGTGGGGGGCAGACTTTCTCTCTTCGCCCAGGCTTGGGCAAGAGATGTTCAGGATCCCTGGGCGCTAGAGATAATATCTCAGGGATACCTTCTGGACTTCAAATACTCTCCTCCAAGAGAGAGATTTCATCTGTCAAGATTGTCAACAATCCAGACAAAGAAAGAGGCGTTTCTACGCTGCGTACAAGAGCTCTTGTTAATGGGAGTAATCCATCCAGTTCCACGATCGGAACAGGGACAGGGGTTTTACTCAAATCTGTTTGTGGTTCCCAAAAAAGAGGGAACTTTCAGACCAATCCTGGACTTAAAGATCCTAAACAAATTCCTAAGAGTTCCATCGTTCAAGATGGAGACTATTCGGACAATTTTACCTATGATCCAAGAGGGTCAGTACATGACCACTGTAGATTTAAAAGATGCTTACCTTCACATACCGATTCACAAAGATCATTATCGGTACCTAAGGTTTGCCTTCCTAGACAGGCATTACCAGTTTGTGGCTCTTCCATTCGGATTGGCTACAGCTCCAAGAATCTTCACAAAGGTTCTGGGTGCTCTTCTGGCGGTACTAAGACCACGGGGAATCTCGGTAGCTCCATACCTAGACGACATTCTGATACAAGCTTCAAGCTTTCAAACTGCCAAGTCTCATACAGAGTTAGTGCTGGCATTTCTAAGGTCACATGGATGGAAGGTGAACGAAAAGAAAAGTTCACTCGTTCCACTCACAAGAGTTCCCTTCCTGGGGACTCTTATAGATTCTGTAGAAATGAAGATTTACCTGACAGAGGACAGGCTAACAAGACTTCAAAGTGCTTGCCGCACCCTTCATTCCATTCAACACCCGTCAGTGGCTCAATGCATGGAGGTAATCGGCTTAATGGTAGCGGCAATGGACATAGTACCCTTTGCACGCTTACACCTCAGACCACTGCAACTGTGCATGCTAAGTCAGTGGAATGGGGATTACTCAGACTTATCCCCTTCTCTGAATCTGGATCAAGAGACCAGAAATTCTCTTCTATGGTGGCTTTCTCGGCCACATCTGTCCAGGGGGATGCCATTCAGCAGACCAGACTGGACAATTGTAACAACAGACGCCAGCCTTCTAGGTTGGGGTGCCGTCTGGAATTCTCTGAAGGCTCAGGGACAATGGAGTCAGGAGGAGAGTCTCCTGCCAATAAACATTCTGGAATTGAGAGCAGTTCTCAATGCCCTCCTGGCTTGGCCCCAGTTGACAACTCGGGGGTTCATCAGGGTTCAGTCGGACAACATCACGACTGTAGCTTACATCAACCATCAGGGAGGGACAAGAAGCTCCCTAGCTATGATGGAAGTATCAAAGATAATTCGCTGGGCAGAGTCTCACTCTTGCCACCTGTCAGCAATCCACATCCCGGGAGTGGAGAACTGGGAGGCGGATTTCTTAAGTCGTCAGACTTTTCATCCGGGGGAGTGGGAACTTCATCCGGAGGTCTTTGCCCAAATACTTCGACGTTGGGGCAAACCAGAGATAGATCTCATGGCGTCTCGACAGAACGCCAAGCTTCCTCGTTACGGGTCCAGATCCAGGGATCCAGGAGCAGTCCTGATAGATGCTCTGACAGCACCTTGGGACTTCAGGATGGCTTACGTGTTTCCACCCTTCCCTTTACTTCCTCGATTGATTGCCAGAATCAAACAAGAGAGAGCATCAGTGATTCTAATAGCACCTGCGTGGCCACGCAGGACTTGGTATGCAGACCTGGTGGACTTGTCATCCTGTCCACCTTGGTCTCTACCTCTGAAACAGGACCTTCTGATACAGGGTCCCTTCAAACATCAAAATCTAACTTCTCTGAAGCTGACTGCTTGGAAATTGAACGCTTGATTTTATCAAGACGTGGGTTTTCTGAGTCAGTTATTGATACCTTAATACAGGCTAGGAAACCTGTTACCAGAAAGATTTACCATAAGATATGGCGTAAATACCTATATTGGTGTGAATCCAAAGGTTACTCTTGGAGTAAGGTTAGGATTCCTAGGATATTGTCTTTTCTACAAGAAGGTTTAGAAAAGGGTTTATCTGCTAGTTCATTAAAGGGACAGATCTCAGCTCTGTCCATTCTGTTACACAAACGTCTGTCAGAAGTTCCTGACGTCCAGGCTTTTTGTCAGGCTTTGGCCAGGATTAAGCCTGTGTTTAAAACTGTTGCTCCACCATGGAGTTTAAACCTTGTTCTTAATGTTTTACAGGGCGTTCCGTTTGAACCCCTTCATTCCATTGATATAAAGTTGTTATCTTGGAAAGTTCTATTTTTAATGGCTATTTCCTCGGCTCGAAGAGTCTCTGAATTATCAGCCTTACCTTGTGATTCTCCTTATTTGATTTTTCATTCGGATAAGGTAGTCCTGCGTACTAAACCTGGGTTCTTACCTAAGGTAGTTACTAACAGGAATATCAATCAAGAGATTGTTGTTCCTTCTTTATGCCCAAATCCTTCTTCAAAGAAGGAACGTCTACTGCACAACCTGGATGTAGTCCGTGCTCTAAAATTTTACTTACAGGCAACTAAGGAATTTCGACAAACGTCTTCTCTGTTTGTCATTTACTCTGGGCAGAGGAGAGGTCAAAAAGCTTCCGCTACCTCTCTTTCTTTTTGGCTTCGTAGCATAATTCGTTTAGCTTATGAGACTGCTGGACAGCAGCCTCCTGAAAGAATTACAGCTCATTCTACTAGAGCTGTGGCTTCCACTTGGGCCTTCAAGAATGAGGCCTCTGTTGAACAGATTTGCAAGGCTGCAACTTGGTCTTCGCTTCAAACTTTTTCCAAATTTTACAAATTTGACACTTTTGCTTCATCGGAGGCTATTTTTGGGAGAAAGGTTCTTCAGGCAGTGGTTCCTTCTGTATAAAGAGCCTGCCTATCCCTCCCGTCATCCGTGTACTTTTGCTTTGGTATTGGTATCCCAGAAGTAATGATGACCCGTGGACTGATCACACTTAACAGAAGAAAACATAATTTATGCTTACCTGATAAATTCCTTTCTTCTGTAGTGTGATCAGTCCACGGCCCGCCCTGTTTTTAAGGCAGGTAAATATTTTTTAATTTATACTCCAGTCACCACTTCACCCTTGGCTTTTCCTTTCTCGTTGGTCCTTGGTCGAATGACTGGGAGTGACGTAGAGGGGAGGAGCTATATGCAGCTCTGCTGGGTGAATCCTCTTGCACTTCCTGTTGGGGAGGAGTAATATCCCAGAAGTAATGATGACCCGTGGACTGATCACACTACAGAAGAAAGGAATTTATCAGGTAAGCATAAATTATGTTTTTGCGCTCTCTCTCACCCCCTCTTTTGCGCTCTCTCTCCCCCCTCTTTTGCGCTCTCTCTCCCCACCTCTTTTGCTCTATCTCTCTCCCCCTCTCTTTTGCTCTTTCTTTCCCCCTCTCTTTTGAGCTCTCTCTCTCCACCTCTCTTTTGAGCTCTCTCTCCCCCCTCTCTTTTGTGCTCTTTCTCCCCCCTCTCTTTTGCGCTCTCTCTCTCTCCCCTCTTTTGCGCTCTCTCTCCTCCCCCTCTTTTGCGCTCTCTCTCCTCCCCCTCTTTTGCGCTCTCTCTCCTCCCCCTCTTTTGCGCTCTCTCCTCCCCCTCTTTTGCGCTCTCTCTATCCCCCCGCCTGGCCCCGCCCCTTCACACGTGGCCACGCCCCCTTCACGGCCCTCACGCTCGGTCACGCCCACTTCTGCTCGCACTGCAGAGACTTAGGGACTGTAAGGCCAGGTGTGTTTGTCCTCGTGCTGTCTCTACTGCGCATGACCGCTTCGGACAAACACACTTGACCTTTTATAGTATAGGATGGCCATTGCATTGCAGTGGCACATGTCAAACACTCCTATTAGTTCTTTTAGACAGTAAAAATGCAGCACTCAGAAGCCAGGAATCATTGTATAAATAACCACTTGTCTTTAGGAATGTACAAAGAAACCAAGAGGGGCAGATTTATCAAAGGTTGATTTTGGCTGCAGCTGGTATTTATGAAGCAGCGTTTCAATCTGCTGCTTCCTAAACGGTCGCCACACACCTCAGGGGTGGAAGATTAAAATCACGCCAGATTGATTTGAATAGGGTGATTTAACAAGCTTTACTCTAAAAGGATTGGTTGCCTGGAAATGCTGCCCACAAGTTATAAACCCTGTCAGCCTGGCAATGATAAATGTGCAACAAAAGAGTTAATAAGAAACCTCTCTCCCTGTTTTGAATACCTTTTTTTAAATACATTGAAATATTATCCTTAGTATTTGGCCAGTTGAATTTGCATTATTTCCTGGATACTAAGCCGTGTTGGTGGAATCTTTAATTCTTTTATAAACATGGCTCAATTTGCGTTCTTGTGTCTTTTTCAAACAACCAAATATTTGTCTAATCTAAAGCTCTGTGGGTATCCTGTTTTGCTGTGTACAGGGCTGATGTTTCAGCCTGATTTAGTTTTCAAGAGACTCTGATAGATGGATTATATTAAACATTCATTAAGAGTTAAAGGGATATGAAAGACCAAACCTTTTTCTACTATCAAATTTGCTTTGTACTCCTGATATTCTGTCTTGTTTAGGTAGGTATCTAGAGCACAATATGGCAGGAAATAGTGCTACCATCTATAACTGTTGTAAATGGATAGCATTATTGCAAAACCCCTCCTATATAGCTTATGTCCCTGCTTTATGACAAAAGATACCAAGAGAATGTAAATTGATGATAGAAGTAAATTAGTTGTTTAAAATCTGAATGATGAAAGAAAAAATGTGGTTTTGAGATCCCTTATAATTGTAAAGTGATGGCTATTATCTCTTAAAGATGATGTGAATTAGCAGTAATGCAAGTGTTTAAAGGGACAGTCAACACCAGAATTTTTGTTGTTTTAAAAGATAATCCCTTAATTACCAATTCCCCAGTTTTGCATAACCAATACTGTTATAATTAAACACGTTTTACCTCTGTAATTACCTTGTATCGAAGCCTCAGCAGACTGCCCCCTTATTTCAGTTCTTTTGACAGACTTGCATTTTAGCCAATCAGAGCTGACTCCATGGTAAATTCACGTGCATGAGCTCAATGTTATCTATATGAAACATGTGAACTAATGCCCTCTAGTGGGGAAAAACTATCAAAATGCATTTAGATTAGAGGCGGCCTTCAAGGTCTAATAAATTAGCATATGAACCTCCTAGGTTTAGCTTTCAACTAAGAATACCAAGATAACAAAGCAAAATTGGTGATAAAAGTAAATTGGAAAGTTGTTTAAAATTGCATTCCCTATTTGAATCATTAAAGTGTTTTCTCCAACATAGGTGTGTCCGGTCCACGGCGTCATCCTTACTTGTGGGATATTCTCTTCCCCAACAGGAAATGGCAAAGAGCCCAGCAAAGCTGGTCACATGATCCCTCCTAGGCTCCGCCTACCCCAGTCATTCTCTTTGCCGTTGTACAGGCAACATCTCCACGGAGATGGCTTAGAGTTTTTTAGTGTTTAACTTGCGCAGTGCATGGAAGTGATAGGTTTGATGGTAGCGGCAATGGACATAGTTCCTTTTGTGCGCATTCATCTAAGACCATTACAACTGTTCATGCTCAGTCAGTGGAATGGGGACTATTCAGACTTGTCTCCGAAGATACAAGTAAATCAGAGGACCAGAGACTCATTCCGTTGGTGGCTGTCCCTGGACAACCTGTCACAAGGGATGACCTTCCGCAGACCAGAGTGGGTCATTGTCACGACCGACGCCAGTCTGATGGGCTGGGGCGCGGTCTGGGGATCCCTGAAAGCTCAGGGTCTTTGGTCTCGGGTAGAATCTCTTCTACCGATAAATATTCTGGAACTGAGAGCGATATTCAATGCTCTCAAAGCTTGGCCTCAGCTAGCGAGGGCCAAGTTCATACATCAACCATCAGGGGGGAACAAGGAGTTCCCTAGCGATGGAAGAAGTGACCAAAATCATTCTATGGGCGGAGTCTCACTCCTGCCACCTGTCTGCTATCCACATCCCAGGAGTGGAAAATTGGGAAGCGGATTTTCTGAGTCGTCGGACATTGCATCCGGGGGAGTGGGAACTCCATCCGGAAATCTTTGCCCAAGTCACTCAACCGTGGGGCATTCCAGACATGGATCTGATGGCCTCTCGTCAGAACTTCAGAGTTCCTTACTACGGGTACAGATCCAGGGATCCCAAGGCGGCTCTAGTGGATGCACTAGTAGCACCTTGGACCTTCAAACTAGCTTATGTGTTCCCGCCGTTTCCTCTCATCCCCAGGCTGGTAGCCAGGATCAATCAGGAGAGGGCGTCGGTGATTTTGATAGCTCCTGCGTGGCCACGCAGGACTTGGTATGCAGATCTGGTGAATATGTCATCGGCTCCACCATGGAAGCTACCTTTGAGAGACCTTCTTGTTCTAGGTCCGTTCGACCCACTCCAGCTGACTGCTTGGAGATTGAACGCTTGATCTTATCAAAGCGAGGGTTCTCAGATTCTGTTATTAATACTCTTGTTCAGGCCTGAAAGCCTGTAACCAGAAAAATTACCACATAATTTGGTATATCTGTTGGTGTGAATCTGCAGGATTCCCTTGGGACAAGGTTAAGATTCCTAAGAGTCTATCCTTCCTTCGAGAAGGATTGGAAAAAGGATTATCTGCAAGTTCCTTGATGGGACAGATTTCTGCCTTGTCTGTGTTACTTCACAAAAAGCTGGCAGCTGTGCCAGATGTTCTAGCCTTTGTTCAGGCTCTGGTTAGAATCAAGCCTGTTTACAAAATTTTGACTCCTCCTTGGAGTCTCAACCTAGTTCTTTCAGTTCTTCAGGGGGTTCCGTTTGAACCCTTACATTCCGTTGATATTAAGTTATTATCTTGGAAAGTTTTGTTTTTGGTTGCAATTTCTTCTGCTAGAAGAGTTTCAGAATTATCTGCTCTGCAGTGTTCTTCTCCTTATCTGGTGTTCCATGCAGATAAGGTGGTTTTGCGTACTAAACCTGGTTTTCTTCCAAAAGTTGTTTCTAACAAAAACATTAACCAGGAGATAGTTGTGCCTTCTTTGTGTCCTAATCCAGTTTCAAAGAAGGAACGTTTGTTGCACAACTTGGATGTAGTTCGTGCTCTCAAATTTTACTTAGCAGCTACTAAGGATTTCAGACAAACTTTGTCTTTGTTTGTTGTTTATTCTGGTAAACGGAGAGGTCAAAAAGCAACTTCTACCTCTCTCTCCTTCTGGATTAAAAGCATTATCCGATTGGCTTATGAGACTGCCGGACGGCAGCCTCCTGAAAGAATCACAGCTCACTCCACTAGGGCTGTGGCTTCCACATGGGCCTTCAAGAACGAGGCTTCTGTTGATCAGATATGTAAGGCAGCGACTTGGTCTTCACTGCACACTTTTTCTAAATTTTACAAATTTGATACTTTTGCTTCTTCTGAGGCTATTTTTGGGAGAAAGGTTTTGCAAGCCGTGGTGCCTTCCATTTAGGTGACCTGATTTGCTCCCTCCCTTCATCCGTGTCCTAAAGCTTTGGTATTGGTTCCCACAAGTAAGGATGACGCCGTGGACCGGACACACCTATGTTGGAGAAAACAGAATTTATGTTTACCTGATAAATTACTTTCTCCAACGGTGTGTCCGGTCCACGGCCCGCCCTGGTTTTTTTAATCAGGTCTGATAATTTATTTTCTTTAACTACAGTCACCACGGTAACATATGGTTTCTCCTATGCAAATATTCCTCCTTAACGTCGGTCGAATGACTGGGGTAGGCGGAGCCTAGGAGGGATCATGTGACCAGCTTTGCTGGGCTCTTTGCCATTTCCTGTTGGGGAAGAGAATATCCCACAAGTAAGGATGACGCCGTGGACCGGACACACCGTTGGAGAAAGTAATTTATCAGGTAAACATAAATTCTGTTTTTTTGGACTTGACTGTCCCTTTAAGTTTTAAAATCATATATATATATTTTGAATTTGATATCATTTTAAAAGCATTATAATATTTTTGCAATATAGTTCAGCCTAACTTTCAAGTTTTTAAATGTGTTTTGATATCTGTAAATTCAAAAATGCTGTAACGAAAGGTACTTTAGCATACATGGAAATGTTCTGGTGTAACATTGTGTTAGCTGTTAAAGGGACACTTGAATTAAAATTAACTTTTATGATTCAGATAGAGCAGCAGTTGTAAGACACTTTCCAATTTGCTTCCATTATCAAACTTTGCACCCTATTTTTATATGCACACTTTCTGAGGAACAAGATCCTACTGAGCATGTGCACAACCTCACAGGGTATACGTATACTAGTCTGTGATTGGTTGATACAAAGACGCTGGACAGGATACTTATAGAAAGCACTCAGCCCTCATATGTATGGGCTTGGTACATATAGGATTAAAATGTACAAACTTTATTAGTTATATTTAAAAAGGGTTACACACATTTCAAAACATATGCAACAAGTTCAGTAGTTTTCAAAATTAGTATAATTGGAACTGGAGTAAATATAGATCCTAGATTGCTATATCCGGAATGATACCCCCTCAGGGGCTAACGATATTACAACTTAATATAGGATAAGTTCAATAATAAGGGCAGTCACCCGGGTATGTTGGTGGCCAACTCTATGTGAAGCTGAGAAGTTTATATTTAGTAAGTTTAACAGACCTGATATTACTTATAACAATATTGCCATATTAAAAATATATCAAGGCTATAAATAAAGTCAGTTCTGTATTGCACGTATGATATAGACTAGAATATCCACTTAAGTAGATGAGTGTGGCAAATTAAAGGTATAGCACAGTAATTAACTTGTTGTATATCCACTAGATTCTACCACAAAGGATTTATATTATTAGTAAATAGTTATTAACGATTACTGTGCACGCAGTTCTTATATACTTAATCTTGGTGCACACTAACAAGTTATACTTGTACCAAATAATGGTGTCTAAAACGCTGTGTCTGTAACTTAGCGTGTGGCCTATAAATGAGCATATAAAGCGTGTCTGTATCAGTGATAATGGCAGCAATACAATGTAACCATAAGTATCTGTTACAATGCAGCTGCTAACTCCAATGTGATGACAAGATTGTTACATTACTTACTCCAAATTAGTGTACTAAGGGAGCTTTGGTATGTGAGCCTTAAAATTGCTGTGGGGTGATTGATTACTATAATGGAAGTTATATGTTAGCTACAACTATAGTCCCTACAGCCGTGTTTGCAGTTCAATATTGGCCTGTAAATATGCAAGTACAGCAAGGTGTATAAAAACACTATCGTATGATCCACCAGGGTCCGTTATAATATAACTAATACCTCCCAAGTGGTGCCACAACCATTACATAACATTTTGATTTGTCATTATGATCTATATGCTTAGCGTGCACTAAACTAGAGAGGTTTGATAAGTTTATATTATCGATGCTGAGTTTGAGCAACACAAGTTTATGCTAAAAATATGAACATGATTGGTAAGACTGGCCTGTGCCAGACAATATCCGATTTAACCCAGACAACTTATCTCCTAGAGCGATATCACTAGCCCTAATATAATAAGTATTGGATTATTAATACAAAATTAAAAACAGGACACCCCAACGTCCTGTCTTTCCTCCCTTAACATGTATCACCTATTGGCTTTTTCAATGTGATTGGCTGTCTGTCACATGATACAGGGGGCCGCACAAAGGGAAAAAAAAAAAAATTGTCCGAAAAAAATCTACTGCTTCTTTGAAATATTGAGTAAGTGTTATTGCCTTTTCTCCAACATTGGTGTGTCCGGTCCACGGCGTCATCCATTACTTGTGGGATATTCTCCTCCCTTACAGGGAATGGCAAGGAGAGCACACAGCAAGAGCTGTCCATATAGTCCCCCCTCTGGCTCCGCCCCCCCAGTCATTCTCCTTGCCGCTCTGAACAAGTAACATCTCCACGGGGATGGTGAGGAGTTTGTGGTGTTAGTTGTAGTTTTTTTAATTTCTTCTATCAAGAGTTTGTTATTTTAAAATAGTGCCGGTTTGTACTATTTACTCTACAACAGAAAATGAAGAAGATTTCTGTTAAAAGAGGAGTATGATTTTAGCAGCAGTAACTAAAATCAATTGCTGTTCCCACGCAGGACTGTTGAGCCTAGAGAACTTCAGTTGGGGGGAACAGTTTGCAGACTTATCTGCTTCAGGTACGATTAGTCATATTTCTAACAAGACTGTGTAATGCTAGAAGACTGTCATTTTCCCTCTTGGGGATCGGTAAGCCATTTTCTTAGATTCATAACAGATTAAGGCTTATAAATGGGCTCTATACTGGTTGACACTATTGTGAGTTAAATCGATTGGTTTTTATCAGATTTATTGGACATTTAGAGTGTTTTTTTGTGTTATAAAAGCACTTTTGGGAACGTTTTTTTTTCGCCTGGCATCTAGTTAGACTACTACTTCAGTCAGAAAGGCCCCTTCACTCTGGTAATGCAGGTGAAGGAGGCCCTGTTTTCGCGCCTCAATTGCGCAGTTTATTTACTTGGCAGTGCATGCAGCTTCATTTGAGGGTCCTGTGGGTAAAGAAAACGGACTCAGGAAGGTTTATTTCAGTGCTGAATCACTTTAAGGGAAGGTAAAAAGCCGCAGCAAGGCTGTGGCAGTGATTGTTGTGTGATAAAATTGTTGATTTGAACAAATAGCTCCGGTTTGCTCATTTTAAGGGTTAAAGTCTTGAAACTTGGTGTGCAATACTTTCAAGGCACTAAGATTCTGGGGTGCAAATTTTGTAAAAATCGGACATTGCCTTCATAGTTTTTCAAACTTTCAGAAATAAAGTGTGCTTGTTTATTATTTAAAGAGACAGTAACGCTTTTCTTTAAAAATGTTTTTATTGCATTATTAGCCTGCCATATTCTGTCTAACATGTCTGTACCTTCAGATAGCTTATGCTGTGTATGTATGGAAGCCAAGGTGGTTCCCTCTATTAATGTTTTGTGCAAATTGTGTCATAGCGTCCAAACAAAGTAAGGACAGTACTGTCACATTTAATAAGATTGCCCAGGATGATTCTTCATGTGAAGGTAGTGGGGATAGTTTATCATCCTCTCCTTCTGTGTCAATACCAGTTTTGCCCGCACAGGCGATATCTAGTACAGCTAGCGCGCCAATGCTGGTTACTATGCAGCAATTAACTGCAGTGATGGATAATTCTTTAACAAATCTATTATCCAAACTGCCATCCTATTCTAGAAAGCGTGATTGCTCAGTTTTTAAATACAGAAGATGAGCAGGTTAGCGCTGAGGACAATTTACCAGTTGTTCCCTCACATCAATCTGAGTATAGCAGTGAGGGAGGGCCTGTCTGAAGGGGAAGTTTCTGATTCAGGAAAAGTTTCTCAGCAGGCAGACACTAATATAGTGATTTTTAAATTTAAGTTAGAACACCTCCGCGCCCTGCTTAAGGAGGTCCTAACTACTCTAGATGATTGTGATTCTCTGGTAATGCCAGAGAAATTGTGCAAGATGGACAAATTCTTAGAGGTTCCAGTGCACGCTGATGCCTTTCCGATACCCAAGCGGGTGGCGGACATAGTGACTAAGGAGTGGGAAAAGCCAGGTATACCTTTTGTTCCAATCCTATATTCAAGAAAATGTTCCCCATTGTCGACCCCAGATAGGACACATGGCAAACGGTTCCTAAGGTTGAGGGGGCGGTTTCAATGTTAGCTAAGCGCACAACTATTCCTATTGAGGACAGTTGCGCTTTCAAAGATCCTATGATTAGAAGGACTGTTAAAAAAGAATTTATTCAGCAGGTCTTTCTTATTCAACCAGTCTCGTGCAGCGTATTTGGGTTCGAGGAACTGGAAAATTCGCTTCAAAGGGAGACTCCATATGATGAAGTCATGGACAGAATTCACGCTCTTAAGTTGGCTAATTCATTTATTTTGGATGCCGCTTTTCTATTGCTAAGTTAGCGGCGAAAAGTGCAGGGTTTGCTATAGTGGCGCGCAGAGCGCTTTGGCTAAAATCCTGGTCGGCGAATGTGTCATCCAAGAATAAATTGCTTAATATTCCTTTCAAGGATAAGACCCTATTCGGGCCGGAATTGAAAGAGATTATTTCTGACATTACTGGTGGAAAGGGACATGCCCTTCCACAAGATGGGCCTTTTAAGGCTAAGAACAAATCTAATTTTCGTTACTTTTGCAATTTCAGGAACGGACCAATTCCTATCTCTGCGGCCTCCAGACAAGAAGGCAACACTTCCCAACCTAAACCAGCATGGAAAACATCGCAGGGTTGGAACTAGGGTAAACAGGCCAAAAAGCCTGCTGCTGCTACCAAGACAGCATGAAGGGGTAGCCCCGATCCGGGACCGGATCTAGTAGGGGGCAGACTCTCCGTTTTTGCTCAGGCTTGGGCAAGAGATGTTCTGGATCCCTAGACACTAGAATAGTCTCTTTGGGATATCTTCTAGAAAGGAACTTCCTCCAAAGGGAAGGTTCCACATGTCTCGCTTATCTTCAGACCAGATGAAGGGACAGGCATTCTTACACTGCGTAGGAGCCATAGTAAAGTGGGAGTGATACACTCAGTTCCAACTGTGGAACAAGGTCAGGGGTTTTACTCAAACCTGTTTGTAGTTCCCAAAAAAGAGGGAACTTTCAGACCAATTCTGGATTTAAAGATTCTAAACAAATTTCTCAGAGTTCCATCGTTCAAGATGGAAACCATTACAATCCAGGAGGGTCAATAGATGACTACCGTGGATTTAAAGGATGCGTACCTACATATTCCTATCCACAAAGATCATCATCAGTTCCTAAGGTTTGCCTTTCTGGACAAACATTATCAGTTCGTGGCTCTTTCATTCGGGTTAGCCACTGCTCCCAGAATTTTCACAAAGGTGCTAGGGTCCTTTCTGACGGTTCTAAGACCGGGGGCATTGCAGTGGCACCTTATCTAGACGACATTCTAATTCAAGCGTCGTCTCTTTCCAAGGCAAAGGCTCATACAGACATTGTTCTAGCCTTTCTCAGATCTCACGGGTGGAAGGTGAACGTAGAAAAGAGTTCCCTGCCTCCGTCAACAAGAGTTCCCTTTTGGGAACAATAATAGATTCTTTGGAAATGAAGATCTTCCTGACAGATGTCAGAAAGTCAAAGCTTCTAAACGCTTGTCAAGTTCTTCACTCTATTCTGCAGCCTTCCATAGCTCAGTGCATGGAAGTAGTAGGATTGATGGTTGCAGCAATGGACATAGTTCCTTTTGCTCGAATTCATCTAAGACCATTACAACTGTGCATGCTCAATCAGTGGAATGGGGACTATGCAGACTTGTCTCCACAGATTCAAGTAGACCAGATGACCAGAGACTCACTCCGTTGGTGGTTGACACAGGATCACCTATCTCAGGGAATGAGTTTCCGCAGACCAGAGTGGGTCATTGTCACGACCGACGCCAGTCTATTAGGCTTGGGCGCGGTCTGGGATTCCCTGAAAGCTCAGGGTCTATGGTCTCGGGAAGAGTCTCTTCTCCCGATAAACATCCTGGAACTGAGAGCGATATTCAATGCTCTCCGGGCTTGGCCTCAACTAGCGAAGGCCGGATTCATAAGATTCCAGTCAGACAACATGACGACTGTAGCTTACATCAACCATCAGGGAGGAACAAAGAGTTCCTTGGCGATGAGAGAGGTATCCAAGATCATCAAATGGGCGGAGGATCACTCCTGCCATCTATCTGCAATTCACATCCCAGGAGTAGTCAACTGGGAGGCGGATTATCTGAGTCGTCAGACTTTCCATCCAGGGGAGTGGGAACTCCACCCGGAGGTTTTTGCCCAGTTGACTCAATTATGGGGCATTCCAGACATGGATCTGATGGCGTCTCATCAGAACTTCAAGGTTCCTTGCTACGGGTCCAGATCCAGGGATCCCAAGGCGACTCTAGTGGATGCATTAGTGGCGCCTTGGTCATTCAACCTAACTTATGCGTTTCCACCGCTCCCTCTCCTTCCCAGGCTCGTAGCCAGGATCAAAGGAGAAGGCCTCGGTGATTCTGATAGCTCCTGCGTGGCCGCGCAGGACTTGGTATGCAGACCTGGTGAATATGTCATCGGCTCCACCATGGAAGCTACCTTTGAGACAGGATCTTCCAGTACAAGGTCCATTCGATCATCCAAATCTAGTCGCTCTGCAGCTGACTGCTTGGAAATTGAACGCTTGATTTTATCCAAGCGTGGGTTTTCAAATTCAGTGATAGATACTCTGGTTCAAGCCAGAAAACCTGTGACTAGAAAGATTTACCATAAAATATGGAAAAAATATATCTGTTGGTGTGCATCCAAGGGATTCTCCTGGAGTAAGATTAAAATTCCTAAAGATTCTCTCCTTTCTCCAAGAAGGCTTGGATAAAGGGTTGTCAGTGAGTTCTCTAAAAGGACAGATTTCTGCTTTACACAAACGACTGGCAGCTGTGCCAGAGGTACAAGCTTTTGTACAGGCTTTGGTCAGAATCAAGCCTGTTTACAGACCCATAACTCCTCTTTGGAGTCTAAATTTAGTTCCTTCAGTTCTTCAAGGGGTTCCGTTTGAACCTTTACATTCCATAGATACCAAATTACTATCTTGGAAAGTTCTGTTTTGGTTGCTATTTCTTCTGCTAGAAGAGTTTCTGAATTATCTGCTTTGCAGTGTGATCCACCCTATCTGGTGTTCCATTCAGATAAGGTTGTTTTGCGTACTAAGCCTGGTTTTCCTCCGAAAGTTGTTCCGACAAGAATGTTAACCAGGAAATAGTTGTTCCTTCTCTGTGTCCGAATCCAGTTTCAAAGAACGTTTGTTACACAATTTAGATGTAGTTCGTGCTTTAAAGTCCTATTTAGAAGCAACAAAGGATTTTAGACAAACCTCATCTTTGTTTGTCGTTTACTCTGGTAAGAGGAGAGGGCAAAAAGCTACTGCTACCTCTCTTTCTTTCGGGCGGAAAAGTATTATCCGTTTGTCTTATGAGACTGCCGGAAGGCAGCCTCCTGAACGAATCACAGCTCACTCTACTAGGGCTGTGGCTTCCCATGAGCCTTCAAGAACGAGGCTTCTGTTGATCAGATATGTAAGGCAGAGACTTGGTCTTCTCTGCACACTTTTGCCAGATTCTACAAATTTGATACTTATGCTTCTTCGGAGGCTATTTCTTCTGTTATGTGTGATCAGTCCACGGGTCATCATTACTTCTGGGATATAACTCCTCCCCAACAGGAAATGCAAGAGGATTCACCCAGCAGAGCTGCATATAGCTCCTCCCCTCTACGTCAGTCCCAGTCATTCTCTTGCACCCAACGACTAGATAGGATGTGTGAGAGGACTATGGTGATTATACTTAGTTTTTATGACTTCAATCAAAAGTTTGTTATTTTACAATAGCACCGGAGCGTGTTATTACTTCTCTGGCAGAGTTTGAGGAAGAATCTACCAGAGTTTTTTACTATGATTTTAACCGGAGTAGTTAAGATCATATTGCTGTTCTCGGCCATCTGAGGGAGGTAAAAGCTTCAGATCAGGGGACAGCGGGCAGAGGAATCTGCATTGAGGTATGTAGCAGTTTTTATTTTCTGAATGGAATTGATGAGAAAATCCTGCCATACCGTTATAATGACATGTATGTATACACTTCAGTATTCTGGGGATGGTATTTCACCGGAACTACTCTGTTAAAAGTCACTAATCCTTTTAATAAGTATTTATCATGTTAAACGTTTCTGCTGGAATGTAGAATCGTTTACATTTCTGAGGTACTGAGTGAATAAATATTTGGGCATTATTTTCCACTTGGCAGTTGTTTGGTTTTAATTGTGACAGTTTCGTTTCTCTTCACTGCTGTGTGTGAAGGGGAGGGGCCGTTTTTGGCGCTCTTTGCTACGCATCAAAAATTTCCAGTCAGTTACTCTTATATTTCCTGCATGATCCGGTTCATCTCTGACAGATCTCAGGGGTCTTCAAACTTCTTTGGAGGGAGGTAGATTCTCTCAGCAGAGCTGTGAGAATTTTATACTGACTGTGAATAAAAACGTTGCTCTGTAATTTTTATGTCAAATTTAATTATTGTTATTTTACTAATGGGAACAAACCTTTGCTAAAAGTTGTGTTGTTTTAAAGTTTGATGCTATAACTGTTTTTCAGTTCATTATTTCAACTGTCATTTAATCGTTTAGTACCTCTTTGAGGCACAGTACGTTTTTGCTAAAAAAGATTATAACCAAGTTGCAAGTTTATTGCTAGTGTGTTAAACATGTCTGACTCAGAGGAAGATATCTGTGTCATTTGTTCCAATGCCAAGGTGGAGCCCAATAGAAATTTATGTACTAACTGTATTGATGCTACTTTAAATAAAAGTCAATCTGTACAATTTGAACAAATTTCGCCAAACAGCGAGGGGAGAGTTATGCCGACTAACTCGCCTCACGCGGCAGTACCTGCATCTCCCGCCCGGGAGGTGCGTGATATTATGGCACCTAGTACATCTGGGCGGCCATTACAGATAACATTACAAGATATGGCTACTGTTATGACTGAAGTTTTGTCTAAATTACCAGAACTAAGAGGCAAGCGTGATCACTCTGGGGTGAGAACAGAGTGCGCTGACAATACTAGGGCCATGTCTGATACTGCGTCACAGCTTGCAGAGCATGAGGACGGAGAGCTTCATTCTGTGGGTGACGGTTCTGATCCAAACAGATTGGATTCAGATATTTCAAATTTTAAATTTAAATTGGAGAACCTCCGTGTATTACTAGGGGAGGTTTTAGCAGCTCTCAATGATTGTAACACCGTTGCAATACCAGAGAAATTGTGTAGGTTGGATAAATACTTTGCGGTACCGGCGAGTACTGACGTTTTTCCTATACCTAAGAGACTAACTGAAATTGTTACTAAGGAGTGGGATAGACCCGGTGTGCCGTTCTCACCCCCTCCAATATTTAGAAAGATGTTTCCAATAGATGCCACCACTCGGGACTTATGGCAAACGGTCCCTAAGGTGGAGGGAGCAGTTTCTACTTTAGCTAAGCGTACCACTATCCCGGTGGAGGATAGCTGTGCTTTTTCAGATCCAATGGATAAAAAATTAGAGGGTTACCTTAAGAAAATGTTTGTTCAACAAGGTTTTATATTGCAACCCCTTGCATGTATCGCGCCGATTACGGCTGCGGCAGCATTTTGGATTGAGTCTCTGGAAGAGAACCTTAGTTCATCTACGCTAGACGACATTACGGACAGGCTTAGAGTCCTTAAACTAGCTAATTCATTCATTTCGGAGGCCGTAGTACATTTAACCAAACTTACGGCTAAGAACTCAGGATTCGCCATCCAGGCACGTAGGGCGCTGTGGCTAAAATCCTGGTCAGCTGATGTTACTTCTAAGTCCAAATTACTTAATATACCTTTCAAGGGGCAGTCTTTATTTGGGCCCGGTTTGAAAGAAATTATCGCTGACATTACAGGAGGTAAGGGCCACGCCCTACCTCAAGACAAAGCCAAAGCTAAGGCTAGACAGTCTAATTTTCGTCCCTTTCGGAATTTCAAATCAGGAGCAGCATCAACCTCCACTGCACCAAAACAGGAGGGAGCTGTTGCTCGTTACAGGCAAGGCTGGAAACCTAACCAGTCCTGGAACAAGGGCAAGCAGGCCAGGAAACCTGCTGCTGCCCCAAAGACATCATGAACCGAGAGCCCCCGATCCGGGACCGGATCTAGTGGGGGGCAGACTTTCTCTCTTCGCCCAGGCCTGGGCAAGAGATGTTCAGGATCCCTGGGCGCTAGAGATCATATCTCAGGGATACCTTCTAGACTTCAAATTATCTCCCCCAAGAGGGAGATTTCATCTGTCAAGGTTGTCAACAAACCAGATAAAGAAAGAAGCGTTTCTACGCTGTGTACAAGATCTGTTATTAATGGGAGTGATCCATCCGGTTCCGCGGTCGGAACAAGGACAAGGGTTCTACTCAAACCTGTTTGTGGTTCCCAAAAAAGAGGGAACTTTCAGGCCAATCTTAGATTTAAAGATTCTAAACAAATTCCTAAGAGTTCCATCGTTCAAAATGGAAACTATTCGGACAATCTTACCCATGATCCAAAAGGGTCAGTACATGACCACAGTGGATTTAAAAGATGCTTACCTTCACATACCGATTCACAAAGATCATCACCGGTATCTAAGGTTTGCCTTCTTAGACAGGCACTACCAGTTTGTAGCTCTTCCTTTCGGATTGGCTACGGCTCCAAGAATCTTCACAAAGGTTCTGGGTGCCCTTCTGGCGGTACTAAGACCGCGAGGGATTTCGGTAGCTCCGTACCTAGACGACATTCTAATACAAGCTTCAAGCTTTCAAACTGCCAAGTCTCATACAGAGTTAGTTCTGGCATTTCTAAGGTCGCATGGATGGAAAGTGAACGAAAAGAAGAGTTCTCTTTTTCCTCTCACAAGAGTTCCATTCTTGGGGACTCTTATAGATTCTGTAGAAATGAAGATTTACCTGACAGAAGACAGGTTAACAAAGCTTCAACATGCATGCCGTGTCCTTCATTCCATTCAACACCCGTCAGTAGCTCAATGCATGGAGGTGATCGGCTTAATGGTAGCGGCAATGGACATAGTACCTTTTGCACGCCTACACCTCAGACCGCTGCAATTGTGCATGCTAAGTCAGTGAAATGGGGATTACTCAGATTTGTCCCCTACTCTGAATCTGAATCAAGAGACCAGAAATTCTCTTCTATGGTGGCTTTATCGGCCACACCTGTCCAGGGGGATGCCATTCAGCAGGCCAGACTGGACAATTGTAACAACAGACGCCAGCCTACTAGGTTGGGGCGCTGTCTGGAATTCTCTGAAGGCTCAGGGACTATGGAATCAGGAGGAGAGTCTCCTTCCAATAAACATCCTGGAATTGAGAGCAGTTCTCAATGCCCTTCTGGCTTGGCCCCAATTAACAACTCGGGGGTTCATCAGGTTTCAGTCGGACAACATCACGACTGTAGCTTACATCAACCATCAGGGAGGGACAAGAAGCTCCCTAGCAATGATGGAAGTATCAAAGATAATTCGCTGGGCAGAGTCTCACTCTTGCCACCTGTCAGCAATCCACATCCCGGGAGTGGAGAACTGGGAGGCGGATTTCTTGAGTCGCCAGACTTTTCATCCGGGGGAGTGGGAACTTCATCCGGAGGTCTTTGCCCAAATACTTCGACGTTGGGGCAGACCAGAGATAGAGCGCCTGCATGGCCACGCAGGACTTGGTATGCAGATCTAGTGGACATGTCATCCTGTCCGCCTTGGTCTCTACCTCTAAGACAGGACCTTCTGATACAGGGTCCATTCAAACATCAAAATCTAACTTCTCTGAAGCTGACTGCTTGGAAATTGAACGCTTGATTTTATCAAAACGTGGTTTTTCTGAGTCGGTTATTGATACCCTGATACAGGCTAGGAAGCCTGTTACCAGAAGGATTTACCATAAAATATGGCGTAAATACCTATACTGGTGCGAATCCAAAGGTTACTCCTGGAGGAAGGTTAGGATCCCTAGGATATTGTCCTTTCTACAAGAAGGTTTAGAAAAGGGTTTATCAGCTAGTTCATTAAAGGGACAGATTTCAGCTCTGTCCATCTTGTTACACAGGCGTCTGTCAGAAAATCCAGACGTCCAGGCCTTTTGTCAGGCTTTAGCTAGGATCAAGCCTGTGTTTAAAGCTGTTGCTCCGCCATGGAGTTTAAACTTAGTTCTTAACGTTTTACAGGGTGTTCCGTTTGAACCCCTTCATTCCATTGATATAAAATTGTTATCTTGGAAAGTTCTGTTTTTAATGGCTATTTCCTCGGCTCGAAGAGTCTCTGAGTTATCAGCCTTACATTCTGATTCTCCTTACCTGATTTTTCACTCAGACAAGGTAGTTCTGCGTACTAAACCTGGGTTCTTACCTAAGGTAGTCACTAACAGGAATATCAATCAAGAGATTGTTGTTCCATCCTTGTGTCCAAATCCTTCTTCAAAGAAGGAACGTCTTCTACACAATCTGGATGTAGTTCGTGCCCTCAAGTTCTACTTGCAGGCAACTAAAGATTTTCGCCAAACTTCTTCCCTGTTTGTCGTTTATTCTGGACAGAGGAGAGGTCAAAAAGCTTCTGCTACCTCTCTCTCTTTTTGGCTTCGTAGCATAATACGTTTAGCCTATGAGACTGCTGGACAGCAGCCTCCTGAAAGAATTACAGCTCATTCCACTAGAGCTGTGGCTTCCACTTGGGCCTTTAAGAATGAGGCCTCTGTTGAACAGATTTGCAAGGCTGCAACTTGGTCTTCGCTTCATACTTTTTCCAAATTTTACAAATTTGACACTTTTGCTTCTTCGGAGGCTATTTTTGGGAGAAAGGTTCTTCAGGCAGTGGTTCCTTCTGTATAATGAGCCTGCCTATCCCTCCCGTCATCCGTGTACTTTTGCTTTGGTATTGGTATCCCAGAAGTAATGATGACCCGTGGACTGATCACACATAACAGAAGAAAACATAATTTATGCTTACCTGATAAATTCCTTTCTTCTGTTGTGTGATCAGTCCACGGCCCGCCCTGTTTTAAGGCAGGTAAATATCTTTTAAATTATACTCCAGTCACCACTTCACCCTTGGTTACTCCTTTCTCGTTGATTCTTGGTCGAATGACTGGGACTGACGTAGAGGGGAGGAGCTATATGCAGCTCTGCTGGGTGAATCCTCTTGCATTTCCTGTTGGGGAGGAGTTATATCCCAGAAGTAATGATGACCCGTGGACTGATCACACAACAGAAGAAAGGAATTTATCAGGTAAGCATAAATTATGTTTTTTGGGAGAAAGGTTTTGCAAGCCTTGGTGCCTTCTGTTTAGGTAACCTGATTTGCTCCCTCCCTTCATCCGTGTCCTAAAGCTTTGGTATTGGTTCCCACAAGTAATGGATGACGCCGTGGACCGGACACACCAATGTTGGAGAAAACAGAATTTATGCTTACCTGATAAATTACTTTCTCCAACGGTGTGTCCGGTCCACGGTCCGCCCTGGTTTTTTAATCAGGTTTGAAAAATTTATTTCTCTATACACTACAGTCACCACGGCACCCTATGGTTTCTCCTTTTTCTCCTAACCGTCGGTCGAATGACTGGGGGGCGGAGCCAGAGGGGGGACTATATGGACAGCTCTTGCTGTGTGCTCTCCTTGCCATTCCCTGTAGGGAAAAGTAATGGATGACGCCGTGGACCGGACACATCGTTGGAGAAAGTAATTTATCAGGTAAGCATAAATTCTGTTTTTTTATTATGTACTTGTTAATGATGTAATTTTACTGCATTAAGTGGTCCTTTAAGTACCAACATTGTAATTATGTAACATCATATGAGAATCCCACCATGGAGCTCTAGTAATTACTTTGGAATCATGAAACATAAAAAGGGGAATATTTGGGGGTATCCAGGCACTCCGGAGGAGTTTTTAATAATCTGCCGATTATGGAGTATCTTTTACAACTTATATCTTAGATAAAATTAATCTTTACTTCCTTCACTCAGTGAGGTTCTGATAGCAGACTCGTTTGCTGTGTTAATGACTTTGGAGATCAAGATCGGACAGTAAGGGACTATAGTGTTGGCTAACTATAAGGCTGATCCCCCGACTCCGGCAGGCCGGGTTACCTCACCACATCCTGACCACAGGGTAAAGATCGCTAAAAATCTCCACTTATATGTGGAAATCTCAAGACTCCTGCAGACATATTCTAATTACATACCCAGGATCAAAGAGGAAGGATTCCTTGTCACACCATCATGAACATTTTAAAAAAAAATACAAAAACTTTTTCTCACCATGCTCGCACAGGCCCCATTTAGCTATGCCCTGAGGCATGGATGTCTACGATGCTCAGATCTTCCTTTTATAGAACCACACTCCATTACTAAATATCAAATGGTGCTGAGGAGCAGTATTCCAGTACACTCCAATCAACCCGGCGCAACAGATACTTTAGCCCCAAAAGTTTGCAGTTGCAGATGGGTTAACTTAATGCTGCTAGGGAGGAGCACCAACATTTTTAATAATTTCAGTGAGGCGCATACACAGAAGCCGCAACATTACATATATAGAATGTGAATCCCATGGGTGGCGAGCAATACATCTTTTTTTCTCACTCCGAGGTGGAATAATCTTAGCAAGGGAGCAAGCCGAACCATGTGGAACAATAATATATATTCTATACAGCACAAATAGACTGGACAGCTATCTAACCTTCACAGGGACCCTTCATACTTTATCCCTCACTTTATCCACAGCCGGAGGAATATCTGTAAAGTTGTATTTCAACTACTATTGGATCTCTCATCAGTAAGACTGCCGTGCAATCTACAGCACCACTTGGCTATTCCTCCAGTGTCAAGCTTTTATTCATATTGTTGGTACTGCATCAAATTGGAAATGGTGCTACCACCGTTACAAGGCGCAAATATTGCATTGCACACAGACTTTCCTATGGTGTCTCCTTCACGCAGAATTTTGCCATGGGCTTGCTACCCAGAAAATGCGAAGGGACAACAACAGATTGATCCTGTTTAAAATCTGACAGCATGAATATTTGTTATAGTTAATTCATAGCAGTTATACTTTTAAATGTTAATATACTAATGTTTTTATAGCTGACTATTTAGACTATAGTTTGTTGTAACACGTATGTATATTTCTGTTTTGCAGATATGACATGAATACCTAATATGTACATTGTCTTTTTACACACACGCACATATATATATATATATATATATATATATATATATATATATATATATATATATTTGAGCTTAGATGACATTTAAACACATTTTAAAAGGGCATGTTACCCATATACTAAATCACTTGACAGTGATGCTGCATAACTATAAAAAGCTTACAAGAGTAAGTGCTCTAGTAACAGTTATACTTCATCTACTGTCCAGCTTAAAGTTGAAAACAAGCAAACCAGAAAAAAAAAAAAAAAAAAAAAAGCCAATCGGCAGTGCTGAGACCATGCTGTGCTTTCTGTGATCTCATGAGATTTCACTGAAATTTTGTGAGATGTCACTGTAAACTCCCTTAAACGTTTGCCAAATAGGGCGGGCTATGATTGGCTACAGTGTGATTAGTCATTTTACACTGAAATAGACTATGCTTTGCGGATGGAAGAACGGCGGAATTTATTAGAAAATGGAAGGGTGATTATATATTTTAGCGTTTTTAAAAAAAAGCTTTTACCCCCCCCCCCCCCACCCGACCTGTGCCTAGCTAGAACTACCTTTGTGGTAATGAAAATTATTGTTGCTCTTTAGCTATTCCATTTGTCAGTATGTAGAGCATATGATATTCACTCTGCAAGCTAAATATTTCTGCCATATCAGCATACAGTAAAACATCATTTTAAAAGCTAATCATTAAATATTACCCGATTGGGTGCATTGATACCTTCACTAAAAAGTTCAATAAAAGATGGAAGGATCTGTCCGTTCCTGAAAGAAATTTCCTTGGGACATGCAGCTTCCTTGACAAAGCTGCAAGTTGATCAGCGAAACGTACGTTGGAACTTCTTCCCACCACTACGTCAAAATGAACCAGTTACTCTTAGCACAGAGTAATACCTAGCCGGTTGAAGATTGCGGTTAGTAAGCGGTCAAGTTTCTGCTCTCTATCCACATCCATTCAGCATACAGGTTCACTCTGGGCAGTGATAATTGACTGTTTTTCCTGTTGGATCCCTTTGTACAATTGTTTATACTGAGCATTTGTGAAGTTTTTTAATATTTTAATAAATATTCCTTTTTAAATCAATCACATTGTGGGATACTGTTTGCCTATCAGTATAAAGTAGGTGTGCGCATCATATAGAGCTTGCATTAGCTCCAACAAATGTGAGTAATCATTCGTCCTATTATCATATTGTATCCAGTGGGTTTACAGAGTTACACTATTTAGTGTTTCCTTTTTTTTTGAGGACCTATTGAAGATTCAAGTCCCAAGGATATTTCTTTCAGGAACGGACATATCCATCCATCTTTTATTGAACTTTTTAGTGAATTTATTTTATTTCACAGTTATTTTATCTTTGTTTCACTTTGTGAATTCTTTGTACACTTATCTTTGCATTGATACCTAATACTGTTATATTTTTATAATGGGTGATTCACAGATCACCAAATCACATAAAACTTATTATATAAACAGGATAACAAGCAGACTCAAATATAACATTATTTATCCAATGCAGAATGAAACAAATTATACACTCTCTAAACATGAGAAGTAACACAATATTTCTGCATTCTAAACCTGACCTCCATAGCAAAAGCTGGCTCTCATTTTAATTTAATTTTAATGATATTTTTATAATTCTTATAAATATTACAAAGCTACCTTCACTTATCCTTAATTATGTATGACAGCCTGATAGAGCTAACCGGTGTAATCTGATGTGCAGTATCAAATACCTAAGCAGATTAAATAGGTTAAGTTTACAGTCTAGCAAGCAGGTACTTCCTAATGTAAAACTGTATAGATTAATAGCTACTACTTTAAAGGGACGGTAAAGTCAAAATAAAATGTTCATGATTTAGATAGAGAATGCAATTTTGAACCATTTTTTTCCAATTTATTTCTCTTATCAAATTTGCTTTGTTCTCTTGGTTGAAAAGTAAAGCTTGGAAGGGTGAGAGAAGCTTAAAAGTGTGCACGTGTCTTTAGCATTCTATGACAGCAGTGTTTGCCACTATATAGAACAATGCTATAAACACTGCTGCCAGATGACTAAAGACACATGCACACCTAGGATTACTCTTTAACAAAAAATACCAAGAGAACTAAGCAATGTTGACTCTAGAAGTAAATTGGATTTTTTTTTAAATTGTGCTTTATCATAAAACATCAGTTTTAACTTGAATATGATTGGAGCATTTGGTCAAACAGCAGTGATTTTATATAAATGTGTAATGAGTGCTACAAGTTTATTGTGCCTGATGAAATGGTGGGGTAACCGCTGGGTTTTGTCTTAATGTGGAGCAATCCCCTTTTATATGATGTTTTAACTTTTTAACACCTACACTGCTGTCTGTTGATCCAATGTTGGAAACATTATACTTCTATACAAAGGATCCTGTTGCCGGGTATTCAGTCCTTTGTTAAAGGGACAGTCTAGTCCAAAATAAACTTTCATGATTCAGATAGAGCATGTCATTTTAAACAATTTTCCAATTTACTTTTATCACCAATTTTGCTTTGTTCTCTTGGTATTCTTAGTTGAAAGCTTAACCTAGGAGGTTCATATGCTAATTTCTTAGACCTTGAAGGCCGCCTCTTAAGAATGCATTTTAGCAGGTTTTTCACCACTAGAGGGTGTTGGTTCATGACTTTCATATAGATAATACTGTGCTCATGCACGTGAAGTTACCTGGGAGCTATCACTGATTGGCTAAACTGCAAGTCTGTCAAAAGAACTGAAAAAAGGGGCAGTTTGCAGAGGCTCAGATACAAGATAATCAGAGGTAAAAAATATATAAATAAAACTGTGTTGGTTATGCAAAACTGGGGAATGGGTAAAAAGGGATTATCTATCTTTTAAAACAATAACACTTCTGGTGTAGACTGTCCCTTTAAGAGGCCAGCCCGCCGCATTGAATGTGCTCTACATCTTGTGGGTACATTTCTTCACTTTCATATTAATTTCAGCATATTTATAGATTACAAGATGCTGCACCTTCTTATTGTCTCATAGGCAATATGGGTCTAAACATAAAGTATCCATGATATTTTAAAGCTGAGGAGCAGAGGATTCCCTAAACTCTCTCTCTCTTGCTTGATGCAAATTGGAAAAACAGTTTTAGAAATGGAAAAGACGACTGAAATTTAAACTGGTAAACTAATCACAAAATGGAAAACCAATTTTTATTTGGACGGTGAAGAATCTCTTCAAATTTATAGAACTGGAACAATTCAAAATTATAAACATGCTGCGAAAGGGAGGATTGTAGTAGCTTATTTTGTGAATCTGATATAGAGGTACAAGACGCATGAGGAAAACTGTTCAGTTTCTGGAAGCTTAAAGAATTTGTATTTATAAAACTGCAAATGCATATTTGGAGCACCTTTAGTTTGACCGAGGTGATTATTCTATACTCCAAATCTTAGCTGACAGTTTTTTCTCCAACATAGGTGTGTCCGGTCCACGGCGTCATCCTTACTTGTGGGATATTCTCTTCCCCAACAGGAAATGGCAAAGAGCCCAGCAAAGCTGGTCACATGATCCCTCCTAGGCTCCGCCTACCCCAGTCATTCTCTTTGCCGTTGTACAGGCAACATCTCCACGGAGATGGCTTAGAGTTTTTTAGTGTTTAACTGTAGTTTTTATTATTCAATCAAGAGTTTGTTATTTTGAAATAGTGCTGGTATGTACTATTTACTCAGAAACAGAAAAGAGATGAAGATTTCTGTTTGTATGAGGAAAATGATTTTAGCAACCGTCACTAAAATCCATGACTGTTCCACACAGGACTGTTGAGAGCAATTAACTTCAGTTGGGGGAACAGTGAGCAGTCTCTTGCTGCTTGAGGTATGACACATTCTAACAAGACGATGTAATGCTGGAAGCTGTCATTTTCCCTATGGGATCCGGTAAGCCATGTTTATTAAGATCGTAAATAAGGGCTTCACAAGGGCTTATTAAGACTGTAGACTTTTTCTGGGCTAAATCGATTCGTTATTAACACATATTTAGCCTTGAGGAATCATTTATTCTGGGTATTTTGATATAATAATATCGGCAGGCACTGTTTTAGACACCTTATTCTTTAGGGGCTTTCCCAAATCATAGGCAGAGCCTCATTTTCGCGCCGGTGTTGCGCACTTGTTTTTGAGAGGCATGACATGCAGTCGCATGTGAGAGGAGCTCTGATACTTAGAAAAGACTTTCTGAAGGCGTCATTTGGTATCGTATTCCCCTTTGGGCTTGGTTGGGTCTCAGCAAAGCAGATACCAGGGACTGTAAAGGGGTTAAAGTTAAAAACGGCTCCGGTTCCGTTATTTTAAGGGTTAAAGCTTCCAAATTTGGTGTGCAA
Organism: Bombina bombina; assembly: GCF_027579735.1. Classification (NCBI taxonomy): domain Eukaryota; kingdom Metazoa; phylum Chordata; class Amphibia; order Anura; family Bombinatoridae; genus Bombina; species Bombina bombina. The sequence goes on from NC_069509.1 coordinate 121,436,591, forward strand.
TACTTTTAAGGCTTTAAGACACTGTGGTGAATTTTGAACAATTCCTTCATGTTTTTTCGCAATTGCAGTAATAAAGTGTGTTCAGTTTAAAATTTAAAGTGACAGTAACGGTTTTATTTTAAAACGTTTTTTGTACTTTGTTATCAAGTTTATGCCTGTTTAACATGTCTGAACTACCAGATAGACTGTGTTCTGAATGTGGGGAAGCCAGAATTCCTATTCATTTAAATAAATGTGATTTATGTGACAATGACAATGATGCCCAAGATGATTCCTCAAGTGAGGGGAGTAAGCATGGTACTGCATCATTCCCTCCTTCGTCTACACGAGTCTTGCCCACTCAGGAGGCCCCTAGTACATCTAGCGCGCCAATACTCCTTACTATGCAACAATTAACGGCTGTAATGGATAATTCTGTCAAAAACATTTTAGCCAAAATGAACACTTATCAGCGTAAGCGCGACTGCTCTGTTTTAGATACTGAAGAGCATGACGACGCTGATAATAATGGTTCTGAAGGGCCCCTAACCCAGTCTGATGGGGCCAGGGAGGTTTTGTCTGAGGGAGAAATTACTGATTCAGGGAACATTTCTCAACAAGCTGAACCTGATGTGATTACGTTTAAATTTAAGTTGGAACATCTCCGCATTCTGCTTAAGGAGGTATTATCCACTCTGGATGATTGTGACAAGTTGGTCATCCCAGAGAAACTATGTAAAATGGACAAGTTCCTAGAGGTCCCGGGGCTCCCAGAAGCTTTTCCTATACCCAAGCGGGTGGCGGACATTGTTAATAAAGAATGGGAAAGGCCCGGTATTCCTTTCGTCCCTCCCCCCATATTTAAAAAATTGTTTCCTATGGTCGACCCCAGAAAGGACTTATGGCAGACAGTCCCCAAGGTCGAGGGAGCGGTTTCCACTTTAAACAAACGCACCACTATACCCATAGAGGATAGTTGTGCTTTCAAAGATCCTATGGATAAAAAATTAGAAGGTTTACTTAAAAAGATGTTTGTTCAGCAGGGTTACCTTCTACAACCAATTTCATGCATTGTCCCTGTAGCTACAGCCGCATGTTTCTGGTTCGATGAGCTGATAAAGGCGGTCGTTAGTGATTCTCCTCCTTATGAGGAGATTATGGACAGAATCAATGCTCTCAAATTGGCTAATTCTTTCACCCTAGACGCCACTTTGCAATTGGCTAGGTTAGCGGCTAAGAATTCTGGGTTTGCTATTGTGGCGCGCAGAGCGCTTTGGTTGAAATCTTGGTCAGCTGATGCGTCTTCCAAGAACAAGCTACTTAACATTCCTTTCAAGGGGAAAACGCTGTTTGGCCCTGACTTGAAAGAGATTATCTCTGATATCACTGGGGGTAAGGGCCACGCCCTTCCTCAGGATCGGCCTTTCAAGGCAAAAAATAAACCTAATTTTCGTCCCTTTCGTAGAAACGGACCAGCCCAAAGTGCTACGTCCTCTAAGCAAGAGGGTAATACTTCTCAAGCCAAGCCAGCTTGGAGACCAATGCAAGGCTGGAACAAGGGAAAGCAGGCCAAGAAACCTGCCACTGCTACCAAGACAGCATGAAATGTTGGCCCCCGATCCGGGACCGGATCTGGTGGGGGGCAGACTCTCTCTCTTCGCTCAGGCTTGGGCAAGAGATGTTCTGGATCCTTGGGCGCTAGAAATAGTCTCCCAAGGTTATCTTCTGGAATTCAAGGGGCTTCCCCCAAGGGGGAGGTTCCACAGGTCTCAGTTGTCTTCAGACCACATAAAAAGACAGGCATTCTTACATTGTGTAGAAGACCTGTTAAAAATGGGAGTGATTCATCCTGTTCCATTAATAGAACAAGGGATGGGGTTCTACTCCAATCTGTTCATAGTTCCCAAAAAAGAGGGAACGTTCAGACCAATCTTAGATCTCAAGATCTTAAACAAGTTTCTCAAGGTTCCATCGTTCAAGATGGAAACCATTCGAACTATTCTTCCTTCCATCCAGGAAGGTCAATTCATGACCACAGTGGATTTAAAGGATGCGTATCTACATATTCCTATCCACAAGGAACATCATCGGTTCCTAAGGTTCGCATTCCTGGACAAGCATTACCAGTTCGTGGCGCTTCCTTTCGGATTAGCCACTGCTCCAAGGATTTTCACAAAGGTACTAGGGTCCCTTCTAGCTGTGCTAAGACCAAGGGGCATTGCTGTAGTACCTTACTTGGACGACATTCTGATTCAAGCGTCGTCCCTTCCTCAAGCAAAGGCTCACACGGACATTGTCCTGGCCTTTCTCAGATCTCACGGATGGAAAGTGAACGTGGAAAAGAGTTCTCTATCTCCGTCAACAAGGGTTCCCTTCTTGGGAACAATAATAGACTCCTTAGAAATGAGGATTTTTCTGACAGAGGCCAGAAAAACAAAACTTCTAGACTCTTGTCGGATACTTCATTCCGTTCCTCTTCCTTCCATAGCGCAGTGCATGGAAGTGATAGGTTTGATGGTAGCGGCAATGGACATAGTTCCTTTTGCGCGCATTCATCTAAGACCATTACAACTGTGCATGCTCAGTCAGTGGAATGGGGACTATACAGACTTGTCTCCGAAGATACAAGTAAATCAGAGGACCAGAGACTCACTCCGTTGGTGGCTGTCCCTGGACAACCTGTCACAAGGGATGACATTCCGCAGACCGGAGTGGGTCATTGTCACGACCGACGCCAGTCTGATGGGCTGGGGCGCGGTCTGGGGATCCCTGAAAGCTCAGGGTCTTTGGTCTCGGGAAGAATCTCTTCTACCGATAAATATTCTGGAACTGAGAGCGATATTCAATGCTCTCAAGGCTTGGCCTCAGCTAGCGAGGGCCAAGTTCATACGGTTTCAATCAGACAACATGACAACTGTTGCGTACATCAACCATCAGGGGGGAACAAGGAGTTCCCTAGCGATGGAAGAAGTGACCAAAATCATTCTATGGGCGGAGTCTCACTCCTGCCACCTGTCTGCTATCCACATCCCAGGAGTGGAAAATTGGGAAGCGGATTTTCTGAGTCGTCAGACATTGCATCCGGGGGAGTGGGAACTCCATCCGGAAATCTTTGCCCAAGTCACTCAGCTGTGGGGCATTCCAGACATGGATCTGATGGCCTCTCGTCAGAACTTCAAAGTTCCTTGCTACGGGTCCAGATCCAGGGATCCCAAGTCGGCTCTAGTGGATGCACTAGTAGCACCTTGGACCTTCAAACTAGCTTATGTGTTCCCGCCGTTTCCTCTCATCCCCAGGCTGGTAGCCAGGATCAATCAGGAGAGGGCGTCGGTGATCTTGATAGCTCCTGCGTGGCCACGCAGGACTTGGTATGCAGATCTGGTGAATATGTCATCGGCTCCACCTTGGAAGCTACCTTTGAGACGAGACCTTCTTGTTCAGGGTCCGTTCGAACATCCGAATCTGGTTTCACTCCAGCTGACTGCTTGGAGATTGAACGCTTGATTTTATCGAAGCGAGGGTTCTCAGATTCTGTTATCGATACTCTTGTTCAGGCCAGAAAGCCTGTAACTAGAAAGATTTACCACAAAATTTGGAAAAAATATATCTGTTGGTGTGAATCTAAAGGATTCCCTTGGGACAAGGTTAAGATTCCTAAGATTCTATCCTTCCTTCAAGAAGGATTGGAAAAAGGATTATCTGCAAGTTCCCTGAAGGGACAGATTTCTGCCTTGTCTGTGTTACTTCACAAAAAGCTGGCAGCTGTGCCAGATGTTCAAGCCTTTGTTCAGGCTCTGGTTAGAATTAAGCCTGTTTACAAACCTTTGACTCCTCCTTGGAGTCTCAACTTAGTTCTTTCAGTTCTTCAGGGGGTTCCGTTTGAACCCTTACATTCCGTTGATATTAAGTTATTATCTTGGAAAGTTTTGTTTTTAGTTGCAATTTCTTCTGCTAGAAGAGTTTCAGAATTATCTGCTCTGCAGTATTCTCCCCCTTATCTGGTGTTCCATGCAGATAAGGTGGTTTTACGTACTAAACCTGGTTTTCTTCCAAAAGTTGTTTCTAACAAAAACATTAACCAGGAGATTATCGTACCTTCTCTGTGTCCGAAACCAGTTTCAAAGAAGGAACGTTTGTTGCACAATTTGGATGTTGTTCGCGCTCTAAAATTCTATTTAGATGCTACAAAGGATTTTAGACAAACATCTTCCTTGTTCGTTGTTTATTCCGGTAAAAGGAGAGGTCAAAAAGCAACTTCTACCTCTCTCTCTTTTTGGATTAAAAGCATCATCAGATTGGCTTACGAGACTGCCGGACGGCAGCCTCCCGAAAGAATCACAGCTCATTCCACTAGGGCTGTGGCTTCCACATGGGCCTTCAAGAACGAGGCTTCTGTTGATCAGATATGTAGGGCAGCGACTTGGTCTTCACTGCATACTTTTACCAAATTTTACAAGTTTGATACTTTTGCTTCTTCTGAGGCTATTTTTGGGAGAAAGGTTTTGCAAGCCGTGGTGCCTTCCATTTAGGTGACCTGATTTGCTCCCTCCCTTCATCCGTGTCCTAAAGCTTTGGTATTGGTTCCCACAAGTAAGGATGACGCCGTGGACCGGACACACCTATGTTGGAGAAAACAGAATTTATGTTTACCTGATAAATTACTTTCTCCAACGGTGTGTCCGGTCCACGGCCCGCCCTGGTTTTTTTAATCAGGTCTGATAATTTATTTTCTTTAACTACAGTCACCACGGTACCATATGGTTTCTCCTATGCAAATATTCCTCCTTAACGTCGGTCGAATGACTGGGGTAGGCGGAGCCTAGGAGGGATCATGTGACCAGCTTTGCTGGGCTCTTTGCCATTTCCTGTTGGGGAAGAGAATATCCCACAAGTAAGGATGACGCCGTGGACCGGACACACCGTTGGAGAAAGTAATTTATCAGGTAAACATAAATTCTGTTTTTAAATACCCCTGGACTTGTCCATCTTGTGTGATTGACAGCCCCTGCTCCTGTGCAGAGTGAATCATTGCACAAGCAGTGGCTTCTGGAATGATAAGTGCAGGCAGCATATTGTTCTCCACTATCCGTGATGCTAGGGAGACAGGTTCGGAGATACCCATCCTTGTCCTCTTAACATTTGATAAATGGACCCCTATATGTAAGATACATACATATGAGAGAGAAAACAGGAAAAAGTAAGACGGGTGGGACAATACTTGTCTGTTAAAGGGACAGTCAAGTATAAATTAAACTTTCATTATTCAGATAGGACTTTTAATTTTAATCGACTTTCCAATTTACTTTTATCATCAAATTTGCTTTTTTCTCTTGGTATTCTTAGTTTAAACTAAACATAAGTAGGTTCATATGCTAATTTCTAAGCCTTTGAGGGCTGCCTCTTATCACATGCTTATTAAATCTCTTTTCAACACAAAGAGACAGAAAGTACACGTGGGCTATATAGATAACACTGTGTTCAGGCACAGAAAGTTATTTAAGATCTAGCACAATACAATGCTATATTTTAGACAATAGATGATAAACAGTCACAGTCATGTGATCAGGGGGCTGGAAGAAGGTTCCTAGATACAAGGTAATCATAAAGGTAAAAAGTACATTAATATAACTGTGTTGGTTATGCAAAACTGGGGAATGGGTAATAAAGGGATTATCTATCTTTTAAAACAATAACAATTCTATGGTTGACTGTCCCTTTAATTAAATAAAATCAAGAGTATTCCTACACAATGCTAGGATAATTGGAATCTTATTACAAGAATACACATTTTGCAAGATCTGAATAGAAAAGATAAGAAAATGTGATTTAAATGAGCAGTAGATCTATTCAGATTCCTTTTGTGTGCACCAGCTAGCCCATATATAAGTTAGCCCATTTATAACAGGCTTATAAACAACATTCTTATGTACCAGGGGTCAAGGCTCCCTGTAAGATATAGATGTAAGAAAGTGATCTGTCTCAAAGGCCAAAAAAGCTAGTGGAAAAAAATGAAAATACTAGAAGTAATAGACAAAGAGGAAAAAAGATAGGAAGGAAAATAAACATGCTGTTTTGTGTGATTTTTTTCCTGGGCTGATAGACTGTTTTTGGCTGGAACAAACAGGCTTCACTTTTAAGTTTCACTTTTGTTTTTGAAAGTGTTGCACAGCTCCTATTACATGCTGTACTTGAAATAACAGGGGAAGTACTGTCTTGCACTCCATGTGACCGGGTATGGTCTATATTCATTTCCTCCATTCCGGCTGAGACTTGAACCTGTTCTGTCTACGTTAGAGGTTCCGGAGAACGCGCTGCCTGAAGAACCTATGATACCTAAATTAGACAGAGTTTACGATGACAGGAAAGTTACTTTGACTTTTCCTTTGCTGGTTAAGATAGCAAACATTATTAAGAACGAATGGGAAAGAATTGGTTCTTTTTCCCCCGCGTCTACTTTTTTAAAAAGTTGGTCTCGGACTCTCAACTGGATTTGTGGGGCTCCATTCCTAAGGTGGATGGTGCTATTTCTATGCTTGTTAAATGTACTACTATATCTCTTGAGGATAGTTCTTTGTTCAGAGAGCCGATGGATAAGAAAATGGAAACATTTCTGAGAAAGATGTTTCAACATACAGGATTTTTGTTTCAACCGGCGGCTGCTACCTACTGGTGCAACTCTTTGTCGGAACTCATTGAGGTGAAGTCTCCCCTCTCGGATATTCAAGACAGAATTAAAGCTCTGAGGATTGCTAGTTCTTTTATCTGTAATGCAAACATGCAAATTATTTGCATAAATGCAAAAGCTTCTGACTTTGTGGTCCTAGCCCGCCGGGCGCTCTGGTTGAAGTCTTGGTCTGCGGATATGACTTCTAAGTCCAGACTCCTTTCTCTTCCCTCCAATGAAAAGATTTTATTTGGTCCAGGCCTGCACTCCATTATTTTTATGGTTACCGGAGGCAAGGGTGCCTTCTTACTGCAAGATAAAAGCAAGTCTAAGGGACGGCAATCTTTTTTAATTTTTGTTTTGACAAATCCTAACGACAACAATCCTCCTCCAAGCCCAAGCAACCCAAGATTACTTGGAAGCCGGCTCAGTCCTGGAATAAATCCAAGCGGAATAAGATGCCCGCCGAAAACAAATCGGCATGAAGGGGCGGGCCCCTGATTCGGGATCGGATTGTGTAGGGGCAAACTCTTTTTTTTTCAGATGCCTGGTTCAAGGACGTACAGGGTCCGTGGGTCCTGGAGGTGGTATCTCAGGGATACAAGATAGGCTTCAAATCTCATCCGCCAAGGGGCAGATTCTATTTCTCTAATCTGTCTACCAGACCAGAAAAGAGGGGGATGCCTTTCTAGGGTGCGTTTGGGATCTATCCTCCTTAGGAGTTGTTGTCCCGGTGCCTATCGAAGAAAGAGGTTTGGTGTTTTATTCAAACCTTTTCGTGGTCACAAAGAAGGAGGGAATTTTCCACCCAATTCTGAACCTAAAGTGCTTAAACAAATTACTCAGTGTCCCTTCCTTCAAGATGGAGACAATAAGGTACATCCTTCCTTTTAATTCAGGAAGGCCAGTTTATGACCACTATAGATCTGAAGGAAGCTTACCTTCATGTTCCAATCCACAGTGAACACTTTCAGTTCCTGAGGTTTGCATTCCTGGACCAGCACTTCCAGTTCATTGCCCTTCCGTTTGGCCTAGCTACTGCTCCAATAATATTTACAAAGGTTCTGGGGGCTCTTCTAGCCATTGCCAGAACTCAGGGTATTGCAGTAGCCCCCATACTTGGACGATATTCTGGTTCAAGCACCATCCTTTCGTCTTGCAGAAGAATTCTCTGAGTCCCTTCTCAGTCTGCTTCAATCACATGGATGGAAGTTAAACTTGGGAAAGAGTTCTCTTATCCCAAGTACCTGGGTGGAATACCTGGGTACTATAGACTCCATATCCATGAGGATATTTTTAACAGACCAGAGATGTTGCAAGCTAACTTTGGCATGTCTTGCCCTCTGGACCTCCTTGACTCCCTCTGTGGCTCAGTATATGGAGGTGATTGGTCTCATGGTGTCCTGCATGGATATCATTCCTTTTGCCAGGTTCTGTCTCAGATTGTATTAGACAGCCGGTCAAGAGAATCGCTCTCTTGGTGGCTCTGTCTAGATCATCTGTCCCGAGGGACATGATTCTTAAGACCACCCTGGGAGATTGTAACTACGGATGCAAGCCTATCTGGATGGGAAACTGTTTAGAGTGCCAGGGGTTGTGCACTCAGTAGGAGTCCTCCCTCCCGATCAATATTTTGGAACTACTGGCAATCTTCAAGGCCTTGAAGGCTTGGCCACTTCTGGGTTCGTCCCAGTTTATCAGATTCCAATCGGATAATATAATCTCGGGGGCTTACATCAACCATCAGGGGGGAACAAGGAAGTTTCTTGGCGATGAAGGAAGCATCTCAGATTCTGGAGTGGACGGAGGCACACAGTTTTTCACTGTCAGCAATCCAAATTCCGGGTGTGGACAACTTTAAAGCAGATTTTCTTAGCAGGCAATACTTTCTTCCATCCAGAGGATTGGTCTCTCCATCCCAAGGTGTTTGCAGAGATATGCAGCAAGTTTGGGATGCCGGAGATGGATGTCACGGCGTCCCGTCTCAATACCAAGCTACCCAGGTACGGGTCAAGGTCGAGGGATCCCCAAGTGGATCTAATAGATTCACTAGTAGTGCCCTGGAGGTTAAAACTCGTATATCTCTTTCCTCCATTACAGCTTCTTCCTCGAGTGGTGGCCCATATCAAGCAGGAGCAGGTATCAGTAATCCTGATTGCTCCATCGTGGCCACGAAGGACGTGGTTCGTGGATCTAGTGGGGATGTCCTCATCTCCTCCATGGAAGTTACCTTGTCGCAGAGACCTGCTGATACAAGGTCCATTTTTTTCATCAAAATCTAGATTCTCTGAGGCTGACTATGTGGAAATTGAATGCTTAGTCTTAGCCAAGAGAGGTTTCTCTGAGAGTGTCATTGATACTCTCATTCAAGCTCTTAAACCAGTTACTCTGCGTATCTACCACAAGGTGTGGAGGACCTACTTATTCTGGTGTGAAGAGTGTGGTTTTTCCTGACACAGAGTTAAGGTTGCCAGGATCTTATATTTTCTCCAGGATGGGCTGGAGAATGGCCTTTCTGCTAGTTCTCTGAGGGAGCAGATTTCTGCCCTGTCAGTTTTATTGCACAAGAGACTGGCTGAGCTTCCAGACGTGCAGTCCTTTGTTAAAGGTACACTGAACCCAAATTTTTTCTTTTGTGATTCAGATAGAGCATGCAATTTTAAGCAACTTTCTAATTTACTCCTATTATCAAATTTTCTTCATTCTCTTGGTATGTTTATTTGAAAATCAAGAATGTAAGTTTAGATGCCGGCCCATTTTTGGTGAACAACCTGGGTTGTCCTTGCTGATTGGACAGCACCAATAAACAAGTGCTGTCCATGGTACTGAACCAACAATTTGCTGGCTCCTTAGATAAAGATAGCAAGATAATGAAGAAAAGTTTATAATAAAAGTAAATTAGAAAGTTGCTTAAAATTGCATGCTCTATCTGAATCATGAAAGAAAAAAATGTGGGTTCAGTGTCCCTTTAAAGCTCTGATTTGGATCACACCTGTGTTTAGATCTGGGACTCCTCCTTGGAGCCTAAATCTTGTTCTTCAGGTTTTGCAACAGGTTCCGTTTGAACCTCTGCATTCCGTTGACATTAAATTGTTATATTGGAAGATTCTCTCTTTATTGGCTGTTGCCTCTGCGCGCATTTCTGAGATCTCTGCTTTGCAATATGAGCTCCCATATCTGATTTTTACATGCAGATAAGGCAGTTTTATGTACTAAATTAGGTTTTCTTCCTAAGGTTGTGTCAAATCGCAACATAAATCAAGAGATTGTGGTTCCTTCCTTTTGTCCTAATCCTCCATCGAAGGAATGCTTACTTCACAATTTGGATGTGGTTCACACCTTATAGTTCTATCTTTAGGCTACGTTTTTAAAAGCCCAAGAGGCTCTAGAGGAATGAACTGTTATCCTCTCAGGACGACAATATCCCGCTGTCTTGTAAGCTAAGCGGATGACACTCTTTAACCATAAAGATAGGGAAGTCCAAGTAGCCTTCTGCCCCTTCGGCTTCTCCGAATAGACAACAAACAAAGAGGGATATTGTTTAAACTCCTTAGTAGCCTGAAGATAGAACTATAAGGTGCGAACCACATCCAAATTGTGAAGTAAGCGTTTCTTCGATGAAGGAGGATTAGGACACAAGGAAGGAACCACAATCTCCTGATTGATGTTGCGATCTGACACAACCTTGGGAAGAAAACCTAATTTAGTACATAAAACTGCTTTATCTGCAAGTAAAAATCAGATATGGGGGCTCACATTGCAAAGCAGAGATCTCAGAAACTTTGCGCGCAGAGGCAACAGCCAATAAAGAGAGAATCTTCCATTATAACAATTTAATGTCAACGGAATGCAGAGGCTCAAACGGAACCTGTTGCAAAACCTGAAGAACAAGATTTAGGCTCCAAGAAGGAGTCCTAGATCTAAACACAAGTGTGATCCTAATCAGAGCCTTAAAGGGACACTGAATCCACATTTTTTCTTTCATGATTCAGATAGAGCATGCAATTTTAAGCAACTTTCTAATTTACTTCTATTATAAACTTTTCTTCATTATCTTGCTATCTTCTTTATTTGAAAAAGAAGGCATCTATGCTAATGAGCCAGCAAATTGTTGGTTCAGAACCACGGACAACATTTGTTTATTGGTGCTGTCCAATCAGCAAGGACAACCCAGGTTGTTCACTAAAAATGGGCCGGCATCTAAACTTACATTCTTGCTTTCAAATATATATATATATATATATATATATATATATATATATATATATATATATATATATATATATATATATATATATACACATTTTTGTCTCGGTTTAATTATGTGGTCTCCTACCTGCCTGGTAGTAAGAATGTTAGGGCTGATGCCCTCTCTCGACAATTTTCGCCTCTGTCCAAGGAGGAGTCTGTACCTACTCCAGTTATACCCCCTGACCATATTTTGGCTACCATATGTACTAATTTGACTTCTCCCTTGGGGGAGGAGATTCTGGCTGCACAAACCAATGCACCTCCTGAGAAACCTAGTGGTAAGTGTTTTCTTCCTGAGAATCTTCGAATTAAACTTTTGCACACTTGCCACTATCCTAAAGCCGCATGTCACCCAGGCAAGAACCAAATGATTTGGTCTGTCACTCGACAATTCTGGTGGCCAGCTCTTCGTTCTGATGTTGCTGCATATGTTGCCTCCTGCTCAGTTTGTGCACAGAATAAGACTCCTCAAAGTCTTCCTGTAGGTCTTCTTCAACCTTTTGCTAATGGTGAGCGTCCTTGGACACATCTTTCCATGAACTTCATTGTCGAGCTCCGTGTTTCCAATGGCAATACTGTTATCCTTATGGTGGTTGACCGTTTTTCTAAAATGTCACATTGCATTCCCTTGAAGAAGTTGCCTACCGCTCAGGAGCTTGCTTCAATTTTTGCCCGGGAGGTCTTCCGTTTACATGGGTTACCCAAGGAGATAGTGTCGGACCGGGGTAGCCAGTTTGTCTCCAGATTTTGGCGTTCCTTTTGTGCTCAAATGGGGATCCAGCTTTCCTTCTCCTTGGCATATCACCCTCAATCCAATGGAGCTGGTGGAACGGTCTTATCTAGCTCTGGAACAGTTCCTCCGTTGCTATGTCTCAGATCACCACAATAATTGGTCTGAACTGTTACCTTGGGCAGAGTTTGTTCGTAATAGTGCTATTAATGCTTCCTCCAAGTTATCCCCGTTCATGGCGAATTATGGGTTTCAACCATCCTTGTTGCCCGATTCATTCATGTATTCCGGCTTTGGAGGAGCATCTCCGGCAACTCCGTTCCACGTGGGTGCAGATTCAGGATTGCCTTCATCATTCTATGCAGCGCCAAAAGTTTCAGGCTGATCGTAGGTGTCTGTCCGTGCCTTCCTACCAGGTTGGTGAGAGAGTTTGGCTGTCCTCCCGCAACTTGAACCTTTGTGTGCCTTCCAATAAACTGGCTCCTCGTTATGTTGGTCCTTTTCAAATACTCCGACGGGTCAATCCTGTGGCCTACGCTCTTGAGCTTCCTCCTGCAATGCTCATCTCCAATGTTTTTCATGTCTCCCTCTTGAAACCATTGGTTTGTAATCGGTTTACCACTGTGTTGCCTCGTCCCCGCCCTGAGGAGTATGAGGTCAGCAGCATTATTGACTCGTATATCCAGGGGCCGCGTACAGTATTTGGTTCACTGGAGGGGCTACGGTCCGGAGGAGCGTTCATGGATTCTCTCCTCTCATGTTTATGCTCCCTCCCTCCTCCGTGCCATCCTTGCCCATTTCCCCAATAAGCCTTTTGTCCTCCCGCGGGGGAGGGATCGTTGAGGGGAGGGTACGGTCAGGGTTTTTTCTCTGATCTGTTTGCCATGTGCTGCTGACAGCCATTTTACTCACCTCTCTTCCTGACTCTGGTGCATACTGTGTGATGCTGCTCATTTCCTGCACTTCCTTTTATGGCCAGACTGATGTACATCATCTGTGTGAGACAGGATGCAGTCTCAGAATTGTGATGTCATAACTTATTATTTAAAGGGCCTCTGTTCAGTATGCTTTGCCCTTGCGTTGTCTCAGACCTGTTTGTGAGAGCTTCTGTGTATTACCTGGCTGACGTCCCTCCTGATCCCTGGCTTGTTCCTGACTCTGCTGTTCTGCTTGTTCCTGATTCCAGCTCGTCTGACTATTCGCTTTGGCTCCTGACTCGGCTTGTCTGACTACCAGTTCTGGTTTTGATTCCTGGCTTGTTATTTGACTTGTGGACTTTTTATTATTTTTTGCTATTAATAAAGGTGTGATTATTTTTGCACTTCTTGTCTCAGTCTGATTCCTGGCACCCTGACACTTATCTCTTCTATAACCCACAGGGAGTGTAATTTCTTCTACTGTTAACACAGCTTGGCCTTGAGGCCCAAAAAAATTCAGGATCGGTGAGGATACCACATGCTAAATAAACAATTTCAAATGCCAATATAAGGGTAATGGAAATACTTGTAAGCAATTTTATACACTCCAGTAGGTAAAGTGGATCATTGGGAGCAAATTAAAGGGGAGAAAGTTGTTGAGTAAACTATCCCTTTTAATTACAAGGTACCTCTTTTTCTGATCGACCCTTCTGGTAATACTTTGGTAATCCAACTGTGCATGTAAGTTATTTTTTTGTAGGTATTACTAACATTTCTGGGACCTGCAAGTCCTATTCCAAATTTGTACTTGATTTTTTCATACTGCCTGTAATTTGTTAATCAATAAAAAATAAAAAAATAAAATTTTTTCACTATTTCAACCCCTTCGCTACCGGGAATTGCTTGCCCAAAATAGTTAGCATTTTTGCCACTTAAACAAGAATAGAGCCTTTTTGTTTTACTTACATATATATATATATATATATATATATATATTTCCTTCTTAATATGAGAAGAGTCCACGGCATCATACAGAACCTGGCCACCAGGAGGAGGCAAAGACACCCCAGCCAAAGGCTTAAATACCTCTTCCACTTCCCTCATATCCCAGTCATTCTTTGCCTTTCGTCACAGGAGGTTGGCAGAGAAGTGTCAGAAGATACGGAGTAGTTACTTATGGAGGATAGTACCCTTTGGGATGGGACTGGAATTTTAAGTAGTCTTGTCAGCCTCTCAGTGAGGACATTAACAAATTTTAAGCTCTGGAGGTGCAGGGAGAGTCTTTCTGCGAACCCATCCTGACTCGTATTAACAACTCCTAAGCAATCAGTGTTGACAAATTTCACTGCCTGCTTCTTTCACTCAAGTCCATGTCAGGAGCGATGCTACAAGACTCAAACTTGAGATGCTGTGTGCCTGTTCCATGGCAGAGATTCCAGTAAGATAGTTTCATTTTTATACAAATATGATAATGCAAGAAGACAGGGTCACAGTGTGACTCCTTTTATCTGTATGGAATCAAGGGTCAATATCGCCGAACAGGGGGGTTTATCGCATAATTTGCTTTATTATGTTTTATGCTGCGACATGTGTGAGATGAGGCTCAGGCAGATGTTGGAACGTGCAGGTCTTTACTTTCATTTTTGGTTAGCTGTGCAGCCTTTTAAGTTTGGCTCGCTTTTCCTGTAGCAGGGGCGGTCCTGCATGGCGCACTACGTGACCGGGTGTGGTCACACTGATTTCCTCTTTTCCTGACCGTGCGGTTTACCGGAGACAAAGCGGTTTCTCTGTGGGGCCTGGGTCATAGGAGGTGGTGAGTACCTCAGCCATTGGGGGTATAAAGGTGCCATTTATCTCTTTCTATAGTCCATCTTACAACTTACAAGCGCAAGCTATGGATGACTCTGACGCGTTGGAGGGTACTCCCTCTTTACCTAAATCTTATACCTGTCTATATTGTGAGGAGGCTACGACATATCCGCCTGCTCAATTATGTTCCACATGCCTTGATAAAGTAATTTTATCTAAGAAAACAAATATGTTTAGTACCACTGAGCTGTCTACCTCCAGGAGTCTCCATCCCGTGAGGTGCGTTCCCTGATGTCATCTCCTATTACACATGCAGCTTCCCATTGCCCTGCTAATCCTCCTTCTGGAGGGGCTCTCTTTCCGCCAGACTTTACTGGACAGCTACAAACAGCAGTGTCTGCGGGCTTCAGTGCTTTACCTCACCCAGCTAAGCGCAAGCAAAAGGTCAGCTATTGCTATCCTTCCCAGGGGTCAAGACTATCCGATGATGACGCCTCTGATACTTCAGAGCAGAGCTTTCCAAACTTTTCATGTTGGTGACACACTTTTTAGACCTACATCATTTTGCGACACAGTAATTCAGTTGTACTAGCAAAAAGGAGGTTAAACGAACTTGTTTTAAGAGATACGACACATACATAAATTATATAATAACAAAATGTATTTACAAGTAACAGTATGTATGTGCAAGAATTAAAAAAAAAAGTTTAACACCAATAGCTACTTACTATTTTAATGGGATGTATGAGGTTGATGGGATGAACACAATTTCTGAATATTTGGTGGAATATTAGATAAAGACACTCGCATTTCATCATCAAGCATTTTTAAGCTTTCACTTCCTATCCATATATCAAGAGCAGGAGCAGCAATGCACTACTGGGAGCTAGCTGCAAATAAACCCCCAGACTTCTGCTCAGCGTTTAAGCTGCCTCCCTCAGAGCTCAGCGAGTCCGATTGACTACTTCCCGCGCTGCAAACACACTGCTGTCCCACTCACTGACTACACATGCAGTCACAAGCCAATTAAGGAGACTACACGTGCAGTCACGAGCCGATTGAGAAGACTACACATGCAGTCAGGAGCCAATGTGCCGCCAATGGGAATAGTTTCAGTTCCCAATGAGCTGCGCCAATAGGTTAAGATGATCTGTGACCCCCCTAGGTGTCGATCACGTGTCAACCATGTGATATGCAAGGCAGGTGGAAAGTCAGAAACCCCCCAAATTTATTTTTAAAATTTTAAAAAAAATTGTGCTGAAGCAGGGACACACCTATACACTGCTGCCGACACACTAGTGTGTCCCGACACACAGTTTGGAAAGCACTGCTTCAGAGGATGCTCTTTGTGAGTTTGGAATCTGCTGCTTCTAAGCCTCCAGCTGCGGAGGAACCAGACTTTAGATTTAGGATTGAACACTTATGCTTTCTGTTAAAGGAAGTTTTGGCTACTTTAGAGGTTCCGGAACCAAAATTACCTGAGGAACCTTGTATTCCTAAACTAGATAAGGTCTACGAGGACAGGGTTTTACCACAGACTTTCCCGGTTCCCATAAAGATGGCAAATATTATTAAGAATGAAATTAGGGGGCTTCCTTTTCCCCTTCTTCTTCCTTTAATTATTCCCTGTTCCAAACTCTCTATTAGAGTTGTGGGGTTCCGTCCCTAAGGTGGATGGCACTATCTGTACACTTGCTAAACGCACTACTATCCTGCTTTAGGATTTTTCATTGTTCAAAGAGCCCATGAATAAGAAGCTAGAAGCTCTGTTGAGAAAGATGTTTCAGCACACAGGATATTTATTTCAACCAGCAGCTGTGGTGGCTGGAGCCGCCACCTATCGGTGCGACTCTTTATCTGAGTTGATCGAGGTGGAAGGTCCCCTTGGCACGATCCAGGAAAGAATTAAGGCCTTGAGAGTGGCTGATTCTTTTATTTGCGATGCAAATATGCAGATTATTCGCCTGAATGTTAAGGCGTCAGATTTTTCAGTACTAGCACGTAGGGCACTCTGGCTGAAGTCTTGGTCTGCGGACATGACTTCCAAATCTAGATTTCTTTCCCTGCCATTTAAGGGGAAGATTCTTTTTGGTCCAGGCCTGGACTCAATCATATCCACTGTCACCGGAGGCAAGCGTGCCTTTTTACTGCAGGATAAGAACAAGCCTAAGGGACAAGGTCCTAATTTTTGTCCCTTTCGTTCGGATAAACCCCAATGGAAGCAGCCCTCCGAGAAGCCTGATCAGCCCAGGGGGACTTGGAGACCGACTCAGTCTTGGAATAAATCCAAGCAGAACAAGAAGCCCGCCTAGTCAAAATCGGCATCATGGGGCGGCCCCCTATGTGTCTCCAGACTGTGTAGGGGGCAGACTATCTCTCTTTTTGGAGGCTTGGCTGGGGGACATGCAAGACCCTTAGGTCCTGAAGGTCATCGCTCAGGGGTACAAGATAGGTTTCAGATCTCATCCACCCCGAGGCAGATTCCTCTTGTCAAACCTGTCTTCAAGGCCAGAAAAACGAGAGGCCTTTCTAGGGTGCGTGAGGGATCTCTCCTTCCTGGAAGTAATTGTACCGGTACCTCTAGCAGAAAGAGGTCTGGGATACTACTCAAACCTTTTTGTGGTCCCAAAGAAGGAGGGAACTTTTTGCCCGATTCTGGACCTAAATTGCTTAAACAAGTTCCTGTTGGTCCCATTGTTCAAGATGGAGACGATAAGGTACATTCTGTCCTTAGTTCAGGAAGGACAGTTAATGACTACGATAGACTTGAAGGATGCTTACCTTCACGTTCCAATCCACAAGGAACACTTCAAGTTCCTGAGATTAGCGTTCCTGGACCAGCACTTACAGTTTGTTGCCTTCCATTTGGTCTAGCTACTGCCCCAAGAGTCTTTACGAAGGTTCTGGGGGCTCTGCTTGCAGTGGCGAGAACCAGAGGGATAGCAGTAGCGCCATATTTAGACAACATCCTGTTTCATGCTCCATCATGTCGGTTGACAGAGGAGATAAACTTAGAAAAGAGTTCTCTTGTTCCAAGTACCAGGGTGGAATACCTGGGTACGATAATGACTCCATATCCATGAAGATATTTCTTACACACCAGAGACGTTACAAGCTAACTTCCAGTTGTCTTGCCCTACAGACCTCCTTAAGGCCATCTGTGGCCCGGTGTATGGAGGTAATTGGACTCATAGTGTCCAGCATAGACAACATTTCATTCGCCAGGTTCCATCTCAGGCCTCTTCAGCTGTGCATGCTGAGCCAGTGGAACGGCAACCACTCGGATCTGTCACAACAGATTTCTCTGGACAACCGGTCGAGAGAATCTCTCTTTCTCTCTCTTGGTGGCTCTGTCCAGATCACCTGTCCCAAGGGACATCCTTCTTGAGACCATCCTTGGAGATTGCGACTACGGACGCAAGTGGATTGGGAGCTGTTTGGGGTTCCAGGAAGGCACAGGGCCTGTGGACTCGAGAGGAATCTCTCCTCCCGATCAACATTTTGGAACTTGGAGCGATCTTTAATGCTCTGAAGGCTTGGCCTCTTCTGGGTTCGTCCCAGTTTATCATATTCCTATCAGACAACATAACCTCAGTGGCTTACATCAACCATCAGGGGGGAACGAGGAGCTCCCTAGCAATGAGGGAGGTATCTCGGATTCTGGAATGGGTGGAGGCCCACAACTGCTCACTGTCAGCGATACACATTCCGGGTGTGGATAACTGGGAGGCGGATTTTCTCAGCAGACAATACTTTCATCCGGGGGAATGGTCTCTCCATGTTTGCGGAGATTTGCAACAGATGGGGGACGCCGGAGATGGATCTCATGGCGTCCTGCTTCAATACCAAGCTACCCAGATACGGGTCGCGGTCCAGAGATCCTCAGGCAGAGCTGATAGGTGCTTTAGCAGTGCCTTGGAGGTTCAGTCTAGTTTACATTTTTCCACCGTTACCACGTCTCCCTCGGCTAGTGGCCCGCATCAAGCAGGAGCAAGCTTCGGCAATACTAATTGCTCCATCGTGGCCGCGAAGGATGTGGTTCGCGGACCTGGTGAGGCTGTCCTCATCTCCTCCAAGGAGGTTACCTTGTTGCAGGGATCTGCTGGAACAGGGTCCTTTTGTTCATCAAAATCTAGATTCTCTAAGGCTGACTGCGTGGAGATTGAAGCCTAGTCCTAGCCAAGAGAGGTTTTTCTGAGAGAGTAATTGATACTCTCATTCAAGCTTGAATGCCGGTCACTTGTCACATCTATCATAAGTTGTGGAGGACCTACTTATTCTGGTGTGAAGAGCGTGGATTCCCTTGGCATAAGTTCAAGGTTTCCAGTATTCTTTCCTTTCTCCAGGATGGTATGGAGAAGGGCCTTTCTGCAAGTTCCCTAAAGGTACAGATTTCGGCTCTAGCTGTGTTATTCTTTTGTTTAGGCTTTGTCTAGAATCAGGCCTGTTTAGACCTACCGCTCCTCCTTGGAGTTTAAATCTAGTTCTTAAAGTTTTGCAGAGGGCTCCATTTGAGCCTATGCGTTCAATTGACATTATATTACTATCTTGGAAGGTTCTTTTTCTATTGGCTTTTGCTTGGCGGCCCTTCAATGTGAGCCTCCTTACCTAGTTTTTCATGCTGATAAGGCTGTTCTTCGTACTGGGTTGGGTTTTCTTCCTAAGGTTGTTTCTGATTGTAGCATCAATCAGGAGATTGTGGTTCCTTCCTTGTGTCCTAATCCTTCTTAGTCAATGGAAAAGCTACTTCATAATTTGGATGTGGTTCGAGCTTTGAAATTCTATCTTCAAGCTATTAAGGATTTTAGACTCTTCCTTGTTTGTTGTCTATTCTGGGAAGCGTAGAGGGCAGAAGGCCTCTTCCACTTCCTTATCTTTTTGGTTGAGGAGTATTAATTGCTTGACATATGAGACAGTGGGACATACGCCTCCTCAGAGGATTACAGGTTATTCAACTAGGACTGTGGCTTCATCCTGGGCCTTTTAAGAATGAGGTCATTATGGAGCAGATTTGTAGGGTGGCTACCTGGTGGTCCTTACATACCTTTTCAAAATTTTTACAAATTTGACGTTTTTGCTTCGGCTGAAGCGGCTTTTGGGAGGAAGGTTTTGCAGGCTGTGGTGCCCTCCAAATAAGGGTCTGCCTCTCTTTTTGCCCTCCCGTTTTCATTCAGTGTCCTCTAGAGCTTGGGTATTTGTTTCCCACAAGTAATGAATTATGCTGTGGACTCTCATCATATTAAGAAGGAAAACATAAATTATGCTTACCAGATAATTTCCTTTCCTTCTGTATGAGGAGAGTCCACGGCCCCCGCTCGTTTTTCTCCATTGGGCAGACTTAAATTTTTGTTTTTTCTTCTGGCACCCTTTATACCTTGATATTTCTCCTACTGTTCCTTGTTCCCTTGGCAGAATGACTGGAATATGAGGGAAGTGGGGGAGGTAATTAAGCCTTTGGCTGGGATGTCTGCCTCCTCCTGGTGGCCAGGTTCTGTATTCCCACAAGTAATGAATGATGCTGTGGATTCTCCTCATACAGAAGGAAAGGAAATGATCTGGTAAGCATAATTTATGTTTCTTTCTAATGACACGATGAGTCCACGGATCATCTAATTAGTATTGGGAATATCACTCCTGCCCAGCAGGAGGCGGCAAAGAGCACCACAGCAAAGCTGTTAAATATCACCTCCCTTCCCTCCAACCCCAGTCATTCTCTTTGCCTACGTTAGAGCAAGGAAGTGGTAAAGTTAGGTGTTAGAAAAGATTCTTCAAGCAAGATTTTTATATTATTTTAAGTAGTGCAAGATTGTGCTGCTTTGTTCTAGGGTGTAGCCATAGTCCATATCAGTCTCTTCAGTAGAGCAGTGGTGGCTTTCAAGCAATGGGAACTTGTGGGACATAATTCTAACTGCGCCTCCCATGTAGTTAATGCTGCCCTAATACTGAAAGCCTGAGTAAGATTACTCAGTCTTTTTCTCTTTTTCCACAGGTCCATGTAAGGGAGAAGACCTCTCAAACCTAGTGAGCTGCCTGGCAGATTTATGAGGTAAGTGCTGACTTGGTAAACACAGGAAAAAGTGGGCACTTTATTCACTAAGGGACACACAATTTTATAAATATATATGTTTAGGGGAACATATAATGGCAGTATGGTTATGGCAGGCACTGGGGCTGAGGATTAATACAAAAATGCTAATTTTAATGTGGTTTCACTTCTCCCGGCGGCTTGACTTTAAAGTATGCCGACCGGGAGGTTTATTTTTTTAGACGCCCACGATGGGCGGGGCTAACTGAGGCGGCAGTTTGTTGTTGTGCGCCATTTTCCCCTTCATTCGCTGTGACCGGAGGGTGCAGATAACAGTCTCAGACAGGAAAGCGCATAATAAGTTTTAAAACTGCGCTTTTAGTACCGGACAGCTGTTCATTAAACTGCAAGTCGAGTTCCGGATCTTTTACTGGAGATATACTATCCTGTGTCACCAGGGCAGGTTGGCACCTCAGCAAAGCTAAGCTGAGGTGTAGAGGTTGTCAGTAGTACTTGCATAACACTATTTAGTTACTTACTACAAAAAATAAAAAAAGTTTTATGATTTAAAGTGACAGTAATGTTTTTTGTGTTTTAATTTTTATTAAAAATTTAAGTATTTTTTTGTGATAATTTGTTCCATTGTGAGTCAGAATGGACCAAGAAGCCTTGCAAAATGTTACTTGTTCTTTATGTTTTGATGCTATGTGGAACTACCTATCCCTTTCTGTTCCTCATGTAGAGAACTTTAAATTACAGGGACCGACTATTTTTCTGAGCCAACATTGTCTAAGGCAGATGCTGTTCAGGAGTCTAACGACAATGTTCAATATATACCGCAGCTTTCTCCTCAAGTGTCCAAAATGTTATTGCCCACTCATGCAATTCCCTGCGCTTCCTCTGAAACTCCACCTGGAGTTACGTTGCAAGACATTGCTTTCTTCATGTCCTCTGCAGTCTCTGATGCGTTGTCTGCTTTTCCCATGCTGCAGGGAAAACGCAAGAGGAAAAGTAAGCATTCAGTAAGTGAGGTTACAGACGCAGTTGTTGCTATTTCGAATGCCCCCTCCCAGAAGCCTGAGGAGGATACTTCGGTAGCATCTGAAGGTGAAATCTCAGATTCAGACAGTGTAATTCCTCCTGCTGATACTGAAGTTGTATCGTTCAGGTTTAAGTTAGAACACCTCCGTCTGTTACTCAAGGAGGTTTTAGCTACACTGTATGACAGCGACACCATGGTTGTTGTCAATCCTAAAAAATCCTAAAAAATCCAGTAAGCTAAATAAATATTTTGATGTACCTTCCATGGTGGAAGTTTTTTCTGTACCAGATCGAGCTATTGAGATTATTGCTAAGGAATGGGAGAGACCGGTTATCCCTTTTTCTCCATCCCCTGTATTTAAAAAGATGTTTCCTATAGCAGATTCTATCAAGGAATTTTGGCAGACGCTATTGAATCAAAAGCAGCATGAACTGTCTGCCCCCGATCTGGGACCGGATCTTGTGGGGGGCAGACTTTCATTCTTTGCCCAGGCTTGGGTTTGAGATGTTCAGGATCCCTGGGCGGTGGACATAGTGTCCCAGGGATACAAACTAGAGTTCAAGACCTTTCCTCCCAGGGGCAGGTTTCTGCTTTCAAGATAATCTGTAAACCAGACAAAAAGAGAGGCATTCTTACACTGTGTTTGGGACCTCTCCGACCTGGGAGTGATAGTTCCTGTTCCAATGCAGGAACGGGGTCTGGGGTTCTATTCCAATCTGTGGTTCCCAAAAAGGAGGGAACCTTCAGACCGATTTTAGATCTCAAGAGTCTAAACAAATTCCTCAGAGTGTCCTTCAAGATGGAAACTATTCGTTCCATTCTTCCTTTGGTCCAAGAGGGTCAATTTATGACAACAGTGGATTAAAAGGATGCGTACCTGCATGTTCCCATACACAGGGACCATCACAAATTTCTAAGGTTTGCATTTCTAGACAAACACTTCAATTTTGTGGCTCTTCCATTCGGTCTTGCCATAGCTCCCAGAATTTTCTCAAAGGTTCTGAGATCCCTGCTAGCGGTGCTCCAATTGCGGGGCATTGCAGTGGCACCTTAGCTGGACGACATTCTGGTTCAGGCTACAAAAAACAAATATAGATAGCAGCGCTTCACAGCAAAGAAACAAATATAGAAATAAATATATAATGAACAGTCTTACTGCACAATGATCCCCTGAGATGTATTAGGGGACATAACCAGATCCACAGAAAACGTTAACTATTTACAGTGATAGTGTCAGTTTCAAGAGCTCTTGAAAAAGCCCGGGCGTACTCCGAGGGAAATGCGTCAAGCTCTTTGGACCAATCTTGAAGGACTTGAGGAAGTTCCGTGATGTGGTCTCAGCTGTGTGCGGTTGAAAAAGTGCCGGTGAGACGTACGAGTCAGCTGTGGGGTTTCCCTGTCCGGGCTGCATATGTTCACATCATTGATTGTGAAAGGCTTATTTTAACCTACTTCTAGTAAGTAGAATCTGTTCTGTTGTGTCATTTACTTTTGTGAATAAACTACTACCTTGAATCTAGTCCTCTTGCGCTGTTCCCTTTTTCACAGTTGAATTCTAGTTCAGGCACCTTCCTTTCAACAAGCAAGATCTCACACGGAAATGTTGTTATCTTTCCTACGGTCTTACGGATAGAAGGTGAATTTGGAAAAGAGTTCCTTAGTTCCAAATACAAGGGTAATTTACTTGGGAACCATAATAGATTCTTTATCAATGAAGATTTTTCTGACAAAAGTCAGGAAATTAAAGATTTTCGATTCTTGCCTAGCACTTCAGTCCTCTCCTCGGCCATCAGTAGCTCAGTGCAAGAAGGTAATCGGACTGATGGTAGCGGCAATGGACATCATCCCGTTCGCCCGTTTCCACCTCAGACCTCTGCAGTTAAGCATGCTCAGGCAGTGGAACGGAAATTATGCGGATCTGTCTCCGCGATTACAGCTGGAGCAGGAGGCAAGGAATTCTCTACTTTGGTGGTTGTCTCTGGATCATCTCTCCCAGGGAACCTGCTTTCGCAGACCCTCTTGGGTGATGGTGATAACAGATGCCAGCCTTCTGGGATGGGGAACAGTCTGGGGCTCTCTAAAGGCTCAGGGAACATGGACTCGGTCAGAGTCTGTTTTACCCATTAACATTCTGGAACTGAGAGCAATCTTCAATTCTCGCCTGGCCTCAGTTAGCTTCGGCCCGGTTCATCATGTTCCAGTCTGACATTATAACCTCAGTGGCTTACATCAACCATCAGGGAGGAACTCAAAGTTCCTTGGCAATGACAGAAGTAGCCAAGATCATTCAGTGGGCAGAGACCCACAGTTGCTGTCTGTCGGCAATCCACATTTCAGGAGTGGACAACTGGGAGGCGGACTTCCTGAGCAGGCAGACCTTTCACCCGGGAGAGTGGGATCTCCATCCGGAAGTGTTTTCCAGCCTGATTCTCAAATTTGGGTCAGCCGGAATTGGATCTCATGGCATCTCGGCAGAATGCCAAGCTCCTGAGGTACAGGTCGAGGTCAAGGGACCCTCAGGCTGTACTGATAGACGCTCTGGCGGTACTTTGAAATTTTAGTCTCGCATACCTATTTCCTCCATTCGCTCTTTTACCTCGAGTCATTGCTCGAATCAAGCAGGAAAGGGCATCGGTGATCCTCATTGCACCTGCGTGGCCTCGCAGGATTTGATATGCAGACCTGGTGGACATGTCTTCTCTTCCACCTTGGAGACTTCCGTTGAGGAAGGACCTTCTACTTCAAGGGCCCTTCCTTCATACAAATCTAGTTTCTCTGAAACTGACTGCTTGGAGATTGAGCGTTTAATTTTATCCAAGCGTGGATTTTCAGACTCGGTCATTGAGACCATGATTCAGGCTCATAAACCTGTGACTAGAAAGATTTACCACAAGATATGGCATAAATATCTATATTGGTGTGAATCCAAGGGCTACTCTTGGAGTAGAGTTAGGATTCCTAGAATTCTGTCCTTTCTCCAAGAAGGGAGTCAAATATCTGCCTTGTCTATTTTGTTACATAAGCGTCTGGCGGATGTCCCAGACGTGCAATCGTTTTGTCAGGCCTGTGTTCAAACCAGTTACTCCTCCCTGGAGTCTTAACTTAGTTCTTAAGGTTCTTCAAGGGGCTCCGTTTGAGCCTATGCGTTCCTTAGATATTAAGTTGTTATCTTGGAAAGTTTTGTTTCTTGTTGCTATTTCATCTGCTCGTAGTGTCAGAGCTCTCGGCATTACAGAATGAGTCCCCTTACCTTATTTTTCATTCAGATAAGGTGGTTTTACATACTAAATTAGGGTTTCTCCCTAAAGTAGTTTCAGACCGGAACATTAATCAGGAGATTGTTGTTCCTTCCTTGTGTCCTAATCCTTCTTCTCAGAAGGAAAGGCTACTGCACAATCTGGACGTGGTACATGCACTAAAATTCTATTTACAGGCGACTAAGGCTTTTCGTGAGTCTTCTGCTCTGTTTGTGGTATTCTCTGGGAAACGTAAGGGACAGAAAGCTATGGCTACTTCTCTTTCTTTGTGGCTGAAGAGTATCATTCACTTTGCCTATGAATCTGCTGGACAGCAGCCTCCTGAGAGAGTTACGGCTCATTCTACGAGGGCTGTTTCATTTTCCTGTGCATTCAAAAATGAAGCTTCTGTGGAACAGATTTGCAAGGCTGCAACTTGGTCCTCTCTTCACACTTTTTCAAAATTCTATAAATTTGACACTTTTGCCTCGTCTGAGGCCGCTTTTGGGAGAAAGGTTCTTCAAGCAGTAGTGCCTTCCGTTTAGATTCCCTCCCTTATCATCTGTGTACTCTAGCTTGGGTATTGATTCCCAATAGTAATTAGATGATCCGTGGACTTGTGTCATTAGAAAGAAAACAAAATGTATGCTTACCAGATAAATTTCTTTCTTTCTTGACACGATGAGTCCACGGCCCGCCCTGTTCTTTAGATAGGTTGTTGGTATTTTAAAAACTTCAGACATCTCTGCACCTTGTTGTTTCCTTTCTCTCTTTTACTTTGGTCGAATGATTGGGGTTGGAGGGAAGGGAGATGATATTTAACAGCTTTGCTGTGGTGCTCTTTGCCGCCTCCTGCTGGGCAGGAGTGATATTCCCAATAGTAATTAGATGATCCGTGGACTCATCGTGTCAAGAAAGAAAGAAATACATTTATCAGGTAAGCATAAATTTAGTTTTTTTTAATTTTGTTTATGTAAACAACCCAAGGTATAGATCTATTCCCATTTTGGGATATTTCATGCCACCATATGCGATCATATATAAATAACTTTTTCACAAGCTTTGGGTTTCTAACTGAAATTACTTGCATACTGCTTGTGCAGTCATGACACAATAATTCTAAAAGCTTCTCTGGGATTCCCTTTGTTTGGAAATAACAGACTTATATGGCTTTGCCATTGGTTTTTGGTAATTAGAAGGCAGCTAATTGCTGCTGCACACCACACTTCTTATATTGTCTGCAGTGACGTGTTTAATTAGTTATTTGGTAAGGGAAATAGTATAGTAATGTAGGTATTACCCTCCTACCTAACATCTCACTGATCCCTCACAGCTCCCCCCCTCCACCCCACACTCATTTCCACCATCTTAGGTACTGGCAGACAGTCTATCAGTATGTCATTTAGAGCTTTTTTTTTAAATGTATTATTATTTTGCAGTGTAGTGATCCCACCTTGATTCCCCCTGATCTCTCCCAAACAGCTCTCTAACCCTGCCCTTCCCACTAAGGGCAGCCATCTTTGGTACTGGTAGCTGTCTGCCAGTACACAATGTATATATATTTTTTACATTTTTTTTATTTTTTCTGTAGTTTAGAAGGCCCCAACCTGTAGTGCATCACCACATCCCTCCCTCTCCCTTAAAAAAAAATGTCTGCAGTGTAGGGGCCCCCCACCCTCCCTCTGCCGCTGTGCAATTCACGTGCCTCCTGCCTTTTTCTCCCACAACTCCCACCGGCACCAATAGGAGATTGTTATGGACAGTGACACAGAATGTGTCACTGTCTATAACAATCTGGCAATCTGCCTTCATATGGTAACAGAGAGATTTCTCTGATTCATTCATTGGCACTCTTATCCAAGCTAGAAAAACTGTGATTAGAAAGATGTACTACAATGTTTGGAAAGCTATACTTTCTACAGCTTCGGTATTAGATTCCACATGTGATGGCTTGTGGACTCTCAACACTTTATGAAAGAAAACATGTACAAGTTTATCCTGGAAGAAACCTTGATTCCTTGCTCTAACAATGTTCCACAACCCTGAGGATTGTTTTTTTCCAGCAGGACAATGGTCCATGCTACATAGGTCAATCAATGTGTGGATGGAGGATCACCAGATCAAGACCCTGTAATGGCCAGCCCAATCTCTAGTCCCTGAACCCCATTAATCAACAGGAAGATGGATGGTCACAAGCCATCAAACAAAGCTGAGCTGCTTGAATTTTTGCGCCAGGAGTGACATAAAGTCTCCCAACAGCAATGTGACAGACTCGTGGAGAGCATGCCAAGACGCATGAACAGTGTACTTGAAAATCAGGGTTGTTCCACCACATATTGATTTCTGAACTTGTGCTAACTTAAAACATAAGTATTTCTTTCCTAAGACATGGAGAGTCCACAAAGTCATTCAAATTACTAGTGGGAATATCACTCCTGGCCTGCAGGAGCAGGCAAAGAGCACCACAACAAAGCTGTTAAGTGTCACTTCCCTACCCATAATCCCCAGTTATTCTCTTTGCCTTTGTCAATGTAGAAGGTGAAGTTTTGGTGTCTGAAGAATTGAATCCTTTTTGGGTATCTTTGCCTTCAAGCAAGTCAGCATGAAGGGTCGGCCCCCATTCCGGGATCGGATCAAGTGGGGGGCAGACTTTCCCTATTTTATTTGTTGTTTAAAAATGAATATGAACTTGTTTTCTTTGCATTATTTGAGGTCTGAAAACACTGCAATTGTTTTGCTATTTTCCGCAAATAAATGCTCTAAATGACAATATTTCTATTTGGAAATTGGGAAACATGTCATTAGTTTATAGAATAAAACAAAACTGTTCATTTTACTCAAATACACACACACATTCAGTATCTCACAAAAGTGAGTACACCCCTCACATTTTTGTAAATATTTTATTATATCTTTTCATGTGACAAAACTGAAGAAATTACACTTTGCTACAATGAAAAGTAGTGAGTGTACAGCCTGTATAGCAGTGTAAATTTGCTCTCACCTCAAAATAACTCAACACAGCCATTAATGTCTATACAGTTGGCAACAAACGTGAGTACACCCCTAAGTGGAAATGTCCAAATTGGGCCCAAAGTGTCAATATTTTGTGTGGCCACCATTATTCTCCAGCACTGCCTTAACCCTCTTGGGCATGGAGTTCACCAGAGCTTCACAGGTTGCCACTGGAGTACTCCAACACTCCTCCATGATGACATCACGGAGCTGGTGGATGTTAGAGACCTTGCGCTCTCCCACCTTCCGTTTGAGGATGCCCCACTGATGCTCAATAGGGTTTAGGTCTGGAGACATGCTTGGCCAGTCCATGACCTTTACCCTCAGCTTCTTTAGCAAGGCAGTGGTCGTCTTGGAGGTGTGTTTGGGGTTGTTATCATGTTCGAATACTGTGGCCCAGTCTTTGAAGGGAGGGGATCATGCTCTGCTTCAATATGTCACAGTACATGTTGGCATTCATGGTTCCCTCAATGTACTGTAGCTCCCCAGTGCCGGCAGCACTCATGCAGGCCCAGACCATGACACTCCCACCACAATGCTTGAATGTAGGAAAGACACACTTGTCTTTGTACTCCTCACCTGGTTGCTGCCACACACGCTTGACACCATCTGCACCAATTAAGTTTATGTTGGTCTCATCGGACCACAGGACATGGTTCCAGTAATCCATGTCCTTAGTCTGCTTGTTTTCAGCAAACTGTTTGCGGCTTTCTTGTGCATCATCTTTAGGAGAGGCTTCCTTCTGGGACAACAGCCACGCAGACCAATTTTAATGCAGTGTGCGGTGTATGGTTTGAGCATTGACAGGCTGGCTCCCACCCCTTCAACCTCTGCAGCAATGCTGGCAGCACTCATACGTCTATTTCCCAAAGACAGCCTCTGGATATGACGCTAAGCACGTGCACTCAATTACTTTGGTCAACCATGGCGAGGCCTGTTCTGAGTGGAGCCTGTCCTGTGAAACCGCTGTATGGTCTTGCCCACTGTGCTGCAACTCCGTTTCAGGGTCTTGACAATCTTCTTATAGCCTAGGCCATCTTTATGTAGAGAAACAATTCTTTTTTTCAGATCCTCAGAGTTCTTTGCCATGAGGTGCAATGTTGAGCGATAACACCAAATTTAACACACCTGCTCCCCATTCTCACCTGAGACCTTGTAACACTAACGAGTCACATGACATTGGGGATGGAAAATGGCTAATTGGGCCCAATTTGGACATTTCCACTTAGGGGTGTTCTCACTTTTGTTGCCAACGGTTTAGACATTAATGGCTGTGTGATGTTATCTTGAGGTGACAGCAAATTTACACCGTTATACAGGCTGTACACTCACTACTCTACATTGTAGCAAAGTGTCATTTCTTCAGTGTTGTCACATTAAAAGATATAATCAAATATTTACAAAAATGTGAGAGGTGTACTCACTTTTGTGAGCTACTCTGTGTATGTATGTGTGTGTGTGTATATATGTATATGTGTGTGTGAAGCAACATATTTAATATAATAAATTAGAAAGTTGTTTAAAATTGCATTCTCTTTCTAAATCATGAAAGAAACAAATTGGGTTTAATGTCCCTTTAAGTAAAAGGAAAATCGAAATAGGGGGGGGGGGCGTGCCTAGCATCTTCGGAATTACTCCATTATCTAATCCTGACCTTGAAATCACATGATCTCATTTGTTCTGATGTTAAACATTTGCCCTGGGCATGACGGGGTAAAACTATTGCAATGGTTTTGGAGATAATTATCTGATATTGTTCTTACCTGTTTGTCTTCAAATTATATTGAGCAAGTGCCAAAGCAGGTCAGCAATGTATGTTTTATTATTATTATTGTCAAGTAACAATAAATGAAATTTCTTGTACATCAGGTGTTTCTAGATATTTACATTGACAATATGTTTTTAAGATATTCATGTAAAATGCTCTGGCTGCTCATTATCTTCATGTATTATTATTATTAGCAATATATTTTTTTTGTTAAACTTTAGTTGTATTATTTTTCTTTTTCCCAGTGCACTTTTTAACCATTTTTAACTGTTTGCTTCTCTCAGCAATGGTACTGGCGGGAAAAGCTTATTATGATGGAGTTGCAAAAGTGGGTGAAATGACTACAGTCTCTCCTGTTTCTAAAGACCTAGGTAAGTTGGCAGAATGCGTTTAAGTGTTTTTTTTTTTTTTTAAATCTTTACCCTTTCATTGGCAATTTATATTATGTATGTGTGTGTAACTGTATATATATATATATATATATATATATATACATATATACATATGTACATATATATACAGGTAGCCCTCAGTTTACGCCGGGGTTAGGTTC